>NC_057814.1:581216486-581516486 GCF_018294505.1 Triticum aestivum | reverse complement strand
TTGGAGTGTGCTTTATGCCTACTGCATGAATGAACCGTGTGAGATGTAAGTCATTCATCGAGAACAAGTCACAACCATAGAAAAAAGAGCAAACATGTGGCATTGTGTGACTGTTAATTCACATTTTTTTTACAGTGAGGACAGCTGGATCTACCTTGGGCATTACTGGAGGAACTACAATGGACTATATCTCCAGAGGCAAATTGGCGAGGTAAAAAGGGACATCATTTTATGAATGCATAAAATATGTTAGCATTGTATAGAAAGCATCGGAGATAGCAAGATGACTCATCATAAATCATTTACTGTTTCCCCCGCAGGACGAGCTGGCTTACCTTAAGAAGCAGTTTGCATATGAGGTGATTACGATGAGGGGCAACAGGGGTGACCTGCCAAGCTTCATGCTCAACGAAGTTCTGTTCTAATCAAGCACGGGGAGGCTATTTAACTACGTGTATATAATAAGCGTTAAGAACTGGTGGAGTACCATGGAAGATCTTTTGAATTAGATGCATGGCTGGGGTATGATAGATTAGCTCCTGCTCCACTTGCTGGCATTGGAGTGCTAAATGTCCCAGCACACATGGTTATGTTAGATTCTGGTGAAAACAGACTATGGTGCCTTTTGCGTCCGTCCCCTATGCGGATTTCCGGTGGGGGGCTGTGGTGTGTGGTCGGTAGTGCCTGAACATGGTTTACTTATCATGTCGTCTGTATTCGTGAAGATGTTTATGTACTTACGACTAGTACTGAAATTTGCCCCTGTCTGTACTTGTGTTGCCCTGATGTTCAGTCGTGTAATGACAAAGTTGGGGCGTATATGGTTGATGTGTAGTGCAGGTCTTTAATATGCAGTTGATGCAAATAAGCAAAAGGAGAACGAACGAGGGATGACTAAAGGCATCCATTTGGAGTGACAAAATGGTAGCATTCGGAAGTAGTAGATTTGCGCAGGCAGCTTCATTAACGGTATTGCCTTTCAGGAACTTAACAAATTTAAGGTGAATCGGAAAAAGATGGGATGTATGGTTAGGGGTTTTTAATACATTTTATGGCAGTGGTAGTGAATAAACTCATGCGACAAATCCATGCCAGATTGTGATTACTGTATTATAAAACATAAGGTTCGCTGTTGTATATGAACAAGGGGATTTAACAAAACATCTTCATTCCGTCCTACAGGGAGAATACTTTAGGTACTAATACAAATATATATATATATATGTTTTCTCCAAACGGGTAAAAGGACTTGTAAAACCCAACATGGTGCAATGTCGCGACAGGGGATATGTAACTAAGTTTCCATAAACAACATGCCACAAAATAAGTTGTTCAACCCAAGTCTCATACAATCCCCAATGATAACCGACACGGCGAAGACAGTGAAAAGTGGATAACATCCCGCGTGGCGATGGTTGGTGCCAGATTATGTGTTTAGTCGTCGAAGGCAGAGTCAGATGGCGCTAAAACAGTCCACAATGCTTTGTGAGCTAGCTTTGAGAAGTTACCCTGGATCTTCAAGCACTCGTGCAGGCAGTCCCTCTTGGTTTTGAAAACGTTTTGCTGTTAACAAAGATGTGTATGGTGTGTCAACCACATATTGCGGATTGATGTATCATTTTGGTCCAAACTTTAATGCTTATGGTTGTACTGCGCGGAATGAAAAGAAAATTTGGCTAGCAACAGTCTTCAACATACCTTCGTAAGTGGGATTTTCAGCTTGTCACCGTCGAACTGACGATAGATGTGTACGGCACACGCTCCTGATTCAGCACTAAAAAACATTGAGGGAACGATCAAACATTAGATTGTAAGTTTTGAATGGTTCTATCACACAAGTCGGTTGATTGCATATATATTGTGGAATTACTTACGCAGTGAAAATGACGTCCGTTGTAGGCTCATGCGTCATACGCCAATTCTCCTTCACTGCCGGCCATCCAGCATAGAATTCATGGAGGCATGCGAACAGTGCGTTGTGCAGTTTCCATGCCGTTGCTTCATCACGGTCCTTCCAGGGGGGACTTTCCAGAGCCTTGTGATAGAGCGGGTCGAGCAAATTGATAACTTTCATTTGCATGTCCCAGATAACAACCAACCACCCTTCGGGGCGCGGCACCGTGTGATGAACTGTGGGATAACAGAAGGATGTCAGCTACTGCTGTGCAATTGAGTCAATTTGCTGTGATGGAAAACATATGGTTCTCGACCAGAAAGGTACCATTTTTGACGAAGTTATGTCATACTTGAGATAATCAGAGGCTAACTGCCTCTGGATTGACACGGTGTGCAGAAAATCGCAGTCAGACAACACTAGTGTCTGCAAATGGCAGTATGAACGCATGATTGTCGGCTAGAAAAACCAGTTTAAATAGAAGGAAAACAAATTAGGAAGGTATTTAGCTTACTGGAAAATCCGGTTCAATTGGGTGCCTCCAGCTTAGGTAAGGACTTTCAATTTCAGCGTACGCATCAAGAGCGAAACGCCTAAACAATATTGACATCAATTCATGGCCTATAATGTTATTGCCAACAAGCTAGTCACGTAGAACAAAACCAGATATCCAAATGAATCTGGGGTCCTCGTGAACAAGAAATTTCCTGCATAAAAGAATAGGGATTCGTTATTGCTGGCATATTAACATTAACTGCTCACAATGTGATGACAGAAAAAAAAAGTTAAACTCATTACATTGGTGCATGGACATACCCAGCAAGCTCGGTGTCGGGAGCAGAAATGAGGTACTGCTCAATTAGCTCAGCAACACCAGCTTGTGGAGGACAAGGTACCACTCCCCTGACCCACGGATCAATTTGGAAGCCGGGGCGAGATACATATTTTCGGCCGGGAAGATCAGCACACCTCTCACCAAACACAGTTGTGCTGCCATCATTTGGGAGATCGATGTATAGTTCACTGATCGCTTGCATGTTTTGCTTGAAAAACTGGGTCACCGTTTGTAGAAATTGGCGAAGAGCAGAGCCCAACCGATTGTCCTCATTTGGGTAGGGTGAGTGTGCAATTTTTACCCGCTTGCTCGTGGAAGTATTGGCTACCATGGAACCCACGGCGTTGTCAATTCAACTAGTATAATTCAACAAAAATCGAAAAACGGGTGGGCGAGGTTACCTTCACATGGAGATAGGTTGAGTCGGTGGCCCTGAATGACATTTCTCGCTGGCGTTCTCATCACATTAACTGCTGGTGATGAGGGGGCGTAAATTATAGTACATACATGGAGAACGGAAAAATGGATGTGCTGAAGGAGGAGGT
This sequence comes from Triticum aestivum, assembly GCF_018294505.1. Classification (NCBI taxonomy): domain Eukaryota; kingdom Viridiplantae; phylum Streptophyta; class Magnoliopsida; order Poales; family Poaceae; genus Triticum; species Triticum aestivum. The sequence goes on along the minus strand of NC_057814.1, from coordinate 581,513,212 downwards.
ACCATTGGGAGCAGTGGGAGCTCTGGGTGGCACTCGTCATAGTCACGCGCTGCACAACATGTGCAGGTGCGGGGGCGGGCAGCATAAAGCTTGTCGGCAAACTTCATCATCTCGAGCTGGATGTGGCCACGTGCAGTTGTTAGGTGCGATATGCAGCGAGCATTGACTTCCTTCAGAAGAACAGTGGTTTCATCGTTGGCCTGAAGCATGAGATGGAGTCAGCAACAACAAACCTTGTGACTAATGTTGATGCATGTGAGCAGGAACCGGTACGGACGAACACATAAAAAATGACAACTAACCAGTTGCGGGTACTGCCTATGTAGGTAATTTGAGAAATCCATGGGCCCTAGTAGTCGTATAGTCGTCGGCGTCATTTCAGTAATGAGATTATGTTTTTGGGCTGAGGTAGGTGCGTCCCTCGCAGATGTCGCGCTAGCGGTAGCACCACAAGACAAGCTTGGCTGCATCGGAGAAAAAGTCGTATTTCTGGACTCTGACAGCTCGAGGACAGGATACTTTGATCGCTCGTAACACATAGTTGAGTGGTCGCGTAGCTTCAGAAAAGCCATGGAATTGTCATTAAAATAAAGGAGAATAACTTGCATGCATACAAAAATGGAAAATGGCATATAACAGAGACTCACCATAGCGCTGGCATAGGACGTGGTTCCCTTGCCAACATCAGTAGCCTGTGTTATCATATTGCAGACTGACTTTTGATCAAACTCCTTGACCCTGGGCAGAACAGAATGATGCTTGTTGAAGATTCCCAGATCGAGGTTGTCCAGAACGAAAATCTGTAAAAAATGAATGGAATACATTAGTTAGCCATAATTAAAGGTAAATATGGTTTAAATGATGCATGTGCTGAAACACTTGTGCTACCTGCAGGAAAAAATGGCATCCTACTAAGTTACTGACGGGGTTGCCTGAACGGATGTCATTCTTCAGCCTCTTAACCCCAGCTAGCATAGCTTGAATCACATACTCACACCAATTGAACTGGGATATCGTCTCGGTGTCAGCTAGAGCCCCCCAGAAATCGATAGTGGCATAATCATGCTTTGTGGTCGGTGCTAGAACATGGCCCATCACGAAAATAACAAAGGCAATTTGGAAGCAGTCCTTCTCTAGCTTGCTTGATGATTCAGATATGTCCCTCCTGAGGAAATCTTCCACTGCACGCAGGCTGTGAAGCCCCTTCTTGTCCATTCCCAATGCGGTCTTTATGAACTGAACCGCCTCCGGCTTGATGTGACCATCACGGCCCTTTATGTTGCGATGCCCGCACGGGATCCCAAAAACCTTGTGAACATCCTCTGGCCAGAATTTCAGTACCTTGTTAGCAGCCAGGACAATTGCACGGCGGCTAGTGCTGACCTTGCTCATTGTCCAAGCGCTGAATTTTAGGTTCAATGTCTGAAGCATCTGGAGGTCGAGCATGCCACCAAAACCAATACTTGTAACAAGAAACCGTTTGTACTCGTTGAATGACCGGATAACCTCAACCACGTGCTTGACAGACATACGAGATGTTGCTGCTGGACATGACTCTCGAAGAGCACTCTCTGCTGAATCATCACTTGGTAAGTCTGGAGGGATCTGTAGTTTCTCACCACACGGGTCCCCTCCGCAATTAGCTGCATCTGACATGTTTGTCCTGCAAACATTAACCTAAAAATTAAAATGGGAGCCGTGCAAAAGGAAACTCAGTCCAATATTCAGTAAAGAACATTTAGCTGATTCAAATGATCTTCTAGAACTTAGAATGGATAGTACTATAAATTGCGATTTAATAACTGAAGCCAGTACACTAATAGATCTGTATTAAGTAAAACAAACTAATAGTGAACAAATTGAGATGGTAATGGAATCAGATTTATCTCTGCAACCCAGTACATGAGTGGAGCTACGCATGGTATGGACAAAGCAGAGGAAAAAGTCTAGTCAGCTGACCTTACGAGCTCTTGGATCTTGAACAACAATGGGTCTAATAATCGAATAGATCCCACTAGGGACTTGCATGACTGACAGCGCATGACGGGGAAAAATGATGTGGATGAGGGCGGACCTGGATGAGAGGCCGATCTTGACGCCGATCAACGCTGCGGGCGAGGGGGGTGGCCGCCGAGCTGTTCGAAGGAGAGTCTTCCCGGTCGCTGGAGAAAGGAAGAAGAAGATCTGAATGAGAAGGAAAGAGAGAGAGATGACAAAGAGCTCAGCGGTGGGAGTGTACAGGAAAGTGGTCACGGGTTCGGCCGCAGTGGGCGGCAGCGTGAACAGCTGGCCCCGCTAAATAAAAAATAATATGGCTTCCATTGATGAGACTACACATGGGCAATTAAGAAAATAATGCGGGAGCTTGTCCCGCTTAAAATATAGACGACACGGGCCTTAAAAAATTGCACGTGACATTTTCATACAAAAGATGAACATGACCATAGGTGTCACCAAATATATAATAATTCATAGCCCTTGATTGCATTACAACAAAATGACAATGACCGTCACAGTGACCATAACAGCAAAAAAACAAAAGAGGCTCGTCCCAGTACAACGCAACGAACATAATAAATTCGTGGAACTAGTGGACTATGGACTTAACTAAACGCCCCATTACATGACTCATGGCAGGCAGCCTAAGCACTCTGCTGGAAGGTTAGGAACACCAGTGCGACGACGAGGATGAGGTTTGTTCCAGCCAACAGCAGCGCCGTGCGGTGGCTGTCGGCGGAGCAGCATGCATGAGCGGCGCGGGGAGGACTCTACTGCTGCACCTGCGCCTCCATGTGCACTTGTGCTGGCTGGATCTCTGGTTGCATGCGGTCTTCGATGTTGTCGCCCCGCCTGTACCTCTGCCGAAGTGGAGAGCCCGAGTGCCTAGCAATGGCGGCGTGAAGCGCGTAAGGCTGGCTGAGCCCAGCTCTGGTCAGCTCCGGCAGGTACGTGTCCGTAGATCTAATGAAGCCGCATAGTCCAGCCTGCATTCAATCGAAACTCAGGAACAGTGGATGAATCAATCGGAAAGATGATTGTTTTTCAGTACAAATGGGTGCTTACATCTTTCCTAACGCACTTGTAGAAGCGAGCTCCGGCGCGAGACATGTAGGTGACCACCTTGTCTTTGCAATCAGGGCAAGGGATCAGTGGAAGCACTCCCTCGTGCTGCGAGGAGGAAGAAGAAGACGCCATGGTCGCCGGTCTGTTCGCTACAACGGGAAGACAAGAGCATAAGCTTGCGGGGTAGGTGGGTGAATCTTCCAGAGCAAGCCGTTGGAAAAAACAGGGGGAAGGGGACGTCCGTTTGTGAGGTAACGTCTGATCCGTGGCTCACTTCGGTAGTGTGCATCTGAGCCATGTAACGGGAGGGGGCGGCGGGGGGGATGGCCGTTAAAATAAATGCGGTAGGTGGGTGGGCCCTATCCTCTGGAAAAGCATCCAATACAGCTGAGAATACACTGTGAAATACACACGCTGGAGCGAATCTTGGCGCTGAAGAATGGTCAGGATAACAGGTGCAGCTGAGCTCGGGCTCAGAATAGCACTTTCGGAAGCAGAGTCACATCCCTTCCTCGTCGGACAAAGTTGACCGGTCAGAGGGCATGCCCATGGCACTGGCAGCACATCATCTCCAGCCGCCGGGGAATATACATGCCGGGTCCATGCGGCCGCACGCACCGAATCATGAGAGCATCTCCAGTCTCCTCCCCAAGAAGCCTCCCCAAGTCACCTGGATGCCGGCAGGCAAAAAACGGCCCACTCAGGCACCCAGAGATCCGATTTTCGCCGATTTTGACGATATTTACGGCCGGCGCTCCCACCCCAGATCCAGCCCCCCGGGGGGCAGCTGGGGACGCCGGCAGTTGATTTTTCAACGCACAGGCCCACTGCCAGCCCCTCTCACCCCCCCCCCCCCCCTCTCCTCTCCTTTCTCTCTTTTCTCTCTCCTCTCCTTTCTCTCTTTTCTCTCTCCTTTCACCACCTACCGCAGCGCGCATGGACGGGGCGGGGCTCCGCTCGCGCCGCCTCCCCCGTAGCTCCGGCGGCCCAAAGCCTGCGGGGTCCGGCCCCCTCGCCCATGACTCGCGCCGGCCCCACGCGCCGCTGCGCCCCCGGCCGGCTCCGCCTCGCCTGGCCGCCTGTGCGTGGCCGGGGCAGAGCTCGCCAGCGCCCGCCTGCATGGCCGGGGGGGAGCTGCTCCTCGGGCGGCCGCGGACTGGATTCAGTGCCCGCGCCACGAGCTACACACCGGCGGGCGAGCACGGGCCGGCCAGCGGTGAGGCGGGGCGAGCGCGGCGGGGCGGGGCGCGCGCGGCCAGGGCGGGGCGGCCAGGAGCTCGGAGTCGTCGGACGACGGTCGTCCCCCGTCCATGCGTGGCTGCACGAGTAACACAGGGTGGCCTGGGCGCCGAGTCGCCGCTCTGGCTGGCGCTCAACCACGGCGGCCGCACCCACTCACTCCCCCGCTACTCCCGCGCGCCTGAGCCTCCTCGCCGTGCGCCTCGGACGGGACCGTGCCCTGCGCTCTGCAACGTCTTCTCCGGCGAGTCCGTCGACCGCAGCGCCAACCGGTGCCAGTGATGCGAAGCAGAGCAGCCCGGTGCCGTTGGCCATCTCGGGGCGTTGTACTTCTAGCACACCGCAGGCGCCGCGATGCCATGCCGGCGCTGGCTCTCCGGGTGCACGGGCCGCAACGTCCTTGCAGGGAGCGGGGCACGGGGCGACTCCTTCGTCAGTGTGATCGGCGGCTCGACGTCGGCCTCCAGCTGCTGGATGACTCCTCGAGCTCCTCCACTGACTGGAGGTCGTCGACACCGCCGCGGTCAAGATGCCACGACGCCGTCTACAACCTGCTCGACGAAATGCCGCGGCCTCCATGGAGCTCAACACTGCTCGTGGGGGTGCAACGAGTGGAAAATTTTACCCTCCCAGGCCAAACTTTTCACCGGCAGCCCCAAGCGGCGGAAAAAATGCTTTTTGGGGGGACCAACGGCTGGAGATGCTCTAAACATTCTCGGTCTCGTCAGATCAGCCATGCATGTGCAAACAGAAACAGTGGGAGCACACATGGTTTTAGGAGCCCCGTCACATGCGCGCACGCACATCACACCATCCGTCGTTGCTCATGGCTGACGACATACGGCCACTGAATTACCCTACTCCACATTCTCATCCCTCATCTGATCGATCCGGGTACTGTTTCAGACCCACACCAGGTTCTACAGATCTGGAGACAGGGAGGCGAACGTATTCCCCACACCACGTCATTTCCGGGATCCCGTCCACGTCGGCCAGCCCATTTGTCCTGGTCCAATATGTAAGTGAGCAGGGTGGCACGCATGCACCCCGTTGCTCCACCAGATCAGATCCTACGCCGTTGGCCGAATTTCATACTCCCTCTGTTCCAAATTACTTGTCGTGGTTTTAGTTCATTTGGAACGGAGGAAGTAGCTCATTTGAACTTACGTTGAAATTTATCTTTTGATGCATGATGATGTGGTGGGTAGCTAGGCACGTCCACCATTCCTGGTTTTGTGGCGCGTTTGATGCAAACCTTTTTCGGATTTTTGGACGTTGGCGCAAGCGCGGAAAATTCCTCAACCACATCTCTCTAGCCTATACTGGATGTGGTGGACATGATGAGCCTTGCCTCTTAGACATGGACTCGAGCAAAGCCGGAAATGAAGCCGATTGCATCTTTGTTGTTGTGGTTGAGCGACGGAAACATACTTACAATTACCTATAGAGTGTGTTTCGATGCTGCTCTGGCGAGCCCTACCAAATCACGGAGATGCCAAAAAAATTCGCACACTATCCAACCGCCCTTGTTCCATCCTTAAGTTGGCGAAAAACTAAACTGCAAAAGCGCATGCATTTTGGTCATGCCAAAAAATTGGTTCCCAACCAAACAGGTGGCCCGAGTTTGGTCAATGCTAATTTTTTGATGAGGCATCTATAGGCTCCAATCCAAACAGCCACTTAGCCCCTCTCATCATTACAATGCTATGGCAAGCAGACATGACTGTGAGTTATGGCGGAGATATACTAGTTACATAAGGTGAGCAGATGATGGCGAAATGACATAGTTTGGATGACATCGAAGTAAAGCGACGACAAAGATTGGGGTAGTTTTCACAAGAGGCAAATATATACGGAAGGCGGGGGAAGTTGACACCATGTCTTGTTACATGGCGAGAAGGAGAAAGGACAGTGATGCCTGCAGAGGAAGCAAGTGGGAGAGTGCAAAACACCATTAGGTTGATATGCCTTGCTACGTGAAAATTATTTGAGTACCACTGGCCCAAGACACATGTTCAGAAAATAAAATGACCATTTGATTAATATATTACAGGATTTTTTTCCCGTACAAATGAATCGTGCACCCAACTAGCACAAATAATTTAGGGCATTGGCGCGTCTTTAGAGCAACATTTGGAACACAACTTTCTTGATGATGTGTTACTTACCAAAAAGAAGACTATGGAACATATTTTTCAAAATGAATTTCACACTTCCCAAGTGGGCAGTTTCTTCTATATGATTTTTTTTGAGAAAGTTCTGTATTAAATTATTCATGTTCAAAGCTGAAAATGAAATTGAAGGCCACAAATTCAACTTCTTCCGTGGGCCAACTGTTAGGCCTATGTGTCCAATCTTCCATGCTACGGATCCTCGTCCCAGCCCATCTAGCGTCACCGATCGATATTTGCAACCCTAAAAAGATGAGCCCAGCCCATCTTGCCTCCGTTGGTTTGTTGTTGCGAAGTTGAAACTGTGGTGGCGGGGCCCTGGTGTTGTACAATGATGGGCAGCAGATGATTCATTCGATGATATTCTGCCACGCCAGCCATGCCTAGTTCTCCTTCGTGGTTCTTCGCCAGAGTTGGAGTTGCGCTGCCTGGTCGCCTGTGGCTAGGTTTGATGCGGACCTTCATGCATCTCCACACGGCCTCTTCGGTGTGGGTTGGGTTGACGAGGGACCGCCTTCGGTGCAGTCGGAGTCGTTTGCTCAGGGTTTAGGGATGAAGATGACGCCTCTAGGGAAGGAGTGATGACGATGACACGTGTGTGCTATCTCGACCAGACCCTCTTTGGGGTGGTGTGTGTGGGATCTTATCTGTGCTGCTTAGCCGTTGTGATGATTTTCGCCCGGTTCTCCATAATCAACCGGGCAACATGATTTTTTCGCTCGGTTTTCCTCAATTAACTGAGCAACTCTTTTTTTCTTAATGAATGCAGGGTAACTGCCATTTTTCCTAAAAGGTGACGAATTACCCTTCCCCGATGAAAGTATTTATAAGAGAAAAAATACGACATGACGAAAGGGAAAAAACAGGTTATGATGGTTTTTAAATAAAGGGCAGTACTCTGCGCCGGCGCACCGGCGGAACGTTTCGGCCGGTCAAACTAGAGCCGCTCGATCTGGACGAGCGAAACCATCAGATCTGCCCCGCATTTTCTATCGTCATCCTCCCCCACGGAAAAAAGAGGAGAAAAAAGCAAGCGCCGCCGCCGCTCGCGGGATCCCGCACGCTGGCTTGCGCTGCTCTCGCTTGGACCACCACTGCCCTTGCTCGTCGTCGGCGCTCGCAGCCTCGCTGCCGGCGGCGAATCAAAACACCACCCGCCTTCATCGCCGACACCGAAGCGAAAAATGCCGGTTCCAGCAAAATCAAAAGAAGCTGGTAGCAAATTTTTAGGATGGTTTCAGCAAAAACAAAACAAAAATAAAGGGGGTAACAAAAACTCCTGATGCTTCCAGGAAGACTGGTAATAGCAAAAACTCCGGTGGTAGCAAATGGCATCTCCGGTAGTAGCAAAAATCCGAGACGGTTGTAGCAAGAAAAAAAATTCATTGCCACCGTTGAGCAACACCGCTATGGGTGGATGTAGCAAAAAATGTCTTCAGTTCCAGCAAAATCAAAATATGGTTGTAGCAAAAAAAACAGGAAAAACAGAAGATGGATGTAGCAAAAATCGACAAACAACGGTAGTAACCAAAAATTAAAACGGTTGTAGCAAAATGGTTCATCGGTTGTAGCAAAAATCACCTGATAGCAAAAATTTGGGTGGGTGGGTGGTAGCAAAAACTAATGATGGTTCCAGTAAAAAAAAGTAGCTGGTTTCAGCAAAGCTGGATCGCCGCCGAAGCCGTCATAGCACGGCCGTCGCCGGTTCCAGCATTTGTGTGGCTGGTTGCAGCTCCGCGAGCCTATGATTGTAGCTCTGCCGAGCCGAGGTTGCATCATCTTCTGTTGGAGGTTGCCCTCTCCTGCGAGCGGAGCGGGGCGCGCATATCTTCGTCTGCAGCAAGCCATCTGCTGGGGAAGGCCGCGGCGAGTAGATGCTGCCCTCGCCAGAGCTGCACGCGGCGTGCTACTGGGGCAGAGCGCGAGTGGCGCGTGTTCGCGACCAGCAGATGCTGCTCTCGCCGGAGCTGCAAGCTGTGCGTGATTTATTTTGCCATGGATTTGTGTTATTTGGAGGAAGCACAGAGAAAGAGGAAGATAGATTGTGTTTGGGTTGGAAAAATGAGTGGAGGAGGGCGTCCCGTGGATGAGATAAGGGCAACGCAAAGCGGTGCGTGGGCCACCTGCTTTGAGCCCACTACGCGAGGAGACCGGCGCTGGCTTCGGCCGGTCAGCCAGTGTTAAACGTTTCCCAAAAGGTGATGAATTACCCTTCCCTGATGAAAGTATTTGCAAGAAAAAAAAATACAACATGGCGAAAGGGAAAAAACAACCTATTTGTATTTGGAGATGAGAGGTATCGATCCCCCTTCCTCTTATTAGCATACTTAAGCGCTCTACCATATATTAGTGAGCTGTTATTGCGAATTAACCTGCAAGTGCAAATACACATACATTTTTTTCTCTGGCTACCTTAATCATGTACGTGGAAGCGTGTGTGCAATCGCGTGGTCATGGACAGTTTGATGATCTGTAGGAGTTGAGCTGTTCAGAGACGTACGAATTGTGTTGTTTCTTTTCAGAAAATGACTGAAGGACATCAAAGGAGCCATCAAACTGACAAGTGTGGACCTGTTTCACATCAACACCAATGGGTGCTCCAGGAGCATGTAAACTTAGAGCAATTCCAACGCGTCGACCCATTGTGTTAGCGCGCGTCTGTTTGAATCGCGGCGGACAGAAAAGTCGGCCCGACTCAAATGGACGCGCTTCCGCTTTTCGTCCGTATTCGCGGCCCAATTTTGAGCCTCATTTGCGTCGATGCGGATACGAGACGGACGTGTGCGCCACGCGTCAACTACTCCCCCGGGCCCGCCAGTCGGTGGCAACTCGTCTACCATTTTCCTTCACTTTCCAAAAAACGCCCCCGTCCGCGCGTGCTCCCGGCCGCTCGCCATGGACGACGCCCTCGATGCCGCTGCCAAGGCGAAAGAAGTGGCTCTCGCTAGCATGATGATGGGGGTGGAGATCATGAAGGTGGACCTCAACACCGTGTCGCCGAGGAAGAGACCGTGGTTCGAGAAGATGCAAGGCGACATGCTCAAGTTCGACGACAAGTGATCTATGGCGGCGAGCGCCATCTCTTTTTTGTATGCCGACAAGTGTGCTGGCATGACCATGGCCGAGATGGCCTGGTCGAATTCCCGCCCCTTTTTGTGTGCTGGCAAGTGCGCCAGCATGAACTGTGTGGTGTTGTTTGGAGCTGGCATTGTATGCCGGCCGGCATGAGCTCTGGGCGATGTCATGGCCGCTGGCATGATTTATGGCCACGGGCCTTTTCAAATTTGTGCGCGGAAATGAAATGGGTTGCGGGCGTTGGGCACACTGCCGACCCAAATCATAAACAGGACAGACGTCAAGCGGGCGGCCGACCCAAACGGACAAAATCGCCGTCTGTTTCGGTCGGCGCGTTGGAGTTGCTCTTACGTGCTTGTGTGCGAACTCGGCGGCTGGATCAAGATCTAACGGTCATCTGAGCTAGGCTGTTGGATCAAGAGAAATAAAATCTAGGATTTCCTTATAACCGTATTCTGCAGGGTTTTTTTTCTGATGACTTGATGGCCTTATCACAAGGCTGCGTTCAAATTGCTCCCGCAGATCGTGGATCGTGCTACCCCTGTCGCAAGAAAACAAGTCAGCTATTTTGTCGAATTCCGAGCCGAATACAGTTTGGTCGCTAGGTAATAGTATAAATTTGCTCCCGCGGAGCTCCTATACAAGTTGGTCCTTTTTCATCATGGCAGATCATCATGGTGTCCGTGGGATCTTCTTGACCGCATCCTGCAACACCTCGAGCTCCCGGGAGCACTTGCCGTGTCAGCCGTCTGCACCTCATGGCGCTCCGCCGCGGCGGCTTCCGGCGTCCCTCGTTCCGGCATGCCATGGCTTGTGTCCTGCGATCCCGAGCGTCTCACGAGAACGGAAGGCAGCGAGTTCCAAAACGTCCTCGATCCCGGCAAGATGCACGTGGTTAGTCATCCCCAAGGCCGGCGTGAGTGCGTGACCTCACCTGATGCGGAGCCTCCCATGGCTGACTCATCGCCTCGGACGAGCTCTCCAATCTTCTGCTCTGCAATCCCTTCACGCTGGCCACGATCCCTCTCCCGCCTATCACTGATCTGGAAAGCGTCGACGGAGCCTACCACAACTATGGAGGCATTGCTGGTTATCGTTATGGTAATTTTGACAAGCTTATCACTCCTCCGGATTACATTGGCCGCTGGTTCTACCAGAAGGTGGTGTTGTCATGCGATCCATCTCCATCTCATGACAGTGGTGGCGAGGGTAGTGACTATATTGCCATGGCCATCTACGGCAATAATCAGATTTCTTTTGCGAGAGCAAGAGAGAACCGCTGGCAGCATGCCACGACGAGTCCTGTGAGATGGGCAAGGATTCATACGCCGATTGTGCCCACCACAACGGCAGATTCTACACGGTGACGATGCGTGGGGTGGTCGAGGCATGGGATCTTGACATAGGGCCGCCGCATCAACCAGGCAAACAGGCGATCATCGCCGACGGGGACGGAAGACACCGGAGGATTCTCACCCGGTTCCTGGTGTCCACCCCCTGGGGTGGTCTCCTGGAGATACGAACCCAGCGGCGCTCCGATCACCCCAGGAGGGTCATTGTTGAGGCGTTTGAGGTCGATGTCGAGGAGCGCAGGCTCGTCAGGCTGAGCTCCGCCACGGCCATCCGGGAGCACGCGGTGTTCGTCGGGTTGAGTGAATCCGTATGCTTGCGTGCCGAAGGGTGTCCGGGGGTAAGACCCAACCATGTCTACTTTGCCACGCCTTGGCTGACGCATGAAGAAAATTTTGGTCTCCAGGGCTGGAAAGGGGTAGTGATTTACGACTTGGAAAGCCAGACGTTCGATTCATGCATCTAAGCATGCTGTATTTTGTCCCCAGCAGGTTTGGTTCATTCCAAATATCTGAAAGACGACCATACATCTCGATCTCGCCAGGTTGTGGCTGTTCTGCTGAAACTATTAGTTATGTTTGCTCGGTTTTATCTTGGATATTGGTCTCGGCAAACATTACAGTGTTGTCAGTGACAGTATTCAGTTCATCTATTTTGTGGCCATGCCAGTGTCTCCATTTTACTCAGACATCATTCTCTGAAGTATGGGTGTACACGGAAAGAGAAAACAAATTATCATCTTCTAGAATCAAAATGTACACAACCATGATGGTGGTCGGACTTGCCTGCGTGCTTGTTAGTTTAATGTGTGTGTTTTTTTCGAAAAGGGGACTCCCCGGTCTCTGCATCAGAACGATGCCGGCCACCTTTATAAATAAGCAAATAGGTTCAACAAGGTCTTATAGTCTGAAACAAAAGTAACGGCAAGCTTAAAAAAAGCCACAACGCCAAAAACGCAAAAGCCAAGAGGCCTCAACCGGCTAGCATAACAAAGATAGGAAAACTAATCGCCTATCCTATTATATGACCGTCATCCAAACCGGTTGAAGATATCCCATGCTACCATCTCATACCGGACATATCCAGTAACCAAACGCTCCCTGGCCTCCGTTGGAGTGAGTAACGACCACATACGGATCAGCGCGGTGGCTCGAAATATAACCTGCAAAAAATGAATATTTGTTGTTCTGTTAAAAGCCAAATCATTTCTGCAGTTCCAAATTGCCCACAGTAAAGCACATACTCCTACGCGAATGTGTCTAGCTATTTCGGACTCTATCCCAACAAGCCACGTTCCATATAACGTACTGACAGAATTCGGAGGAGTAATGTTAAAGGCAATGTGCATCGTCTGCCACAAAACTTTGGCCAACGGGCAATAAAAAAAAGGTGTTTGATAGTTTCATCCCGATCACAAAAACTGCACCTAGTAGATCCTGTCCAGTTGCGCTTTACCAAGTTATCCTTTGTTAATATGACTTGTTTATGTACAAACCACATAAACACTTTAATTTTCAAAGGAACTTTGACTTTCCAAACATATTCGGAACTAGGAATGGCGCTAGAGTTGATGACATCGATATACATCGATTTAACTATGAACTCTCCAGACCTAGTAAGCTTCCAGCACAACTGATCGGGCTGTTGAGATAGTTGAACCTTCATCAGTCTACTCACTAAATGAAGCCACGCTTCCCATAGGTTGCCAACAAGCGTCCTCCTAAAATGAATATTAAGGGGGATGGACTGCAGTATCGTTGCAACATAAGCATCACGTCGTTGAACAATACTATATAAGGACGGATACTGAAGCGCTAGCGGCGTCTCTCCAAGCCAGGTATCCTCCCAGAAACGCGTGGTAGTGCCATTACCGATTATAAACTTTGCCCTATTGAAGAAGGCTGCTTTGACTCTCATGAGCCCCTTCCAAAAAGGCGAGTCCGTCGGTCTCACTGTCACCTGGGACAAAGTTTTGGACTGCAGATACTTACTTCGGAGAATCTATGCCCACGTGGCATCAGTCTCAACTGATAACTTATACAGCCACTTACTGAGAAGACATTTGTTTTTGACTTCAAGATTCTCAATGCCAAGGCCCCCCGGTCCTTTGGTCGACAGATGATATCTCATTTGGCGAGTATGTATTTTCTTTTTAGTTCATCGCTCTCCAGAAGAATCTGGATCGATAGAAGTCCAGCCTTTTCCTAAAACCAACTGGGACTTCGAAGAAAGACAAGAGAAACATAGGCACCGAATTAATAAGAATCAATCGGCCTCCGTATGACATGAGTTTGCCCTTCCAGCAACTCAGTTTCTTCTCAAACCGATCCTCGATACACTTCCATTCTCTGTTTGCCAGAAGAATAAGAACCAATCGGACTTTATCGTACGCTTTCTTCTGAAACAATAGACGTGTTGCAGAAACAAGCGCTTTGTCCCGGCCCCAACAGACATGTGCCAAGCACGGCGCCGCCCCCAACCACCGCAAAATCAGCCTCCGCGGACGTGGGAGGCCTCCATGGCACACCACATCACGTGCGAGATGGTGGGATCGGACGCCAATCTAGCTCACCGAGGACCCCTGCTTGGAGAACGGGCGTGGCCATCTTTCTCAGCTTCAAGCGTTGCCGGGGGGCTTCCGCCACGACCTGGATCTTCCACTTGGTTCACAAGTTCCCCGGTGGTGTTTCCTGAAACTCCATCGAGCAGATCCCATCAACAATCCTCGGTGAGATCCTGTTTCTGAAACAGTAGCTCTGTTCCACTCTGAAACATGAACACCTGTGTGAAAAAACAGAGCAATGAGCCTCCCAAATTTTAGTTGCACATTAGCCTCCACATTTCCTGAAACATTGATAATGGCTATGCAACAATTACTTTCTTGCAAAACCATCTAAGTGTTATTTTCGCCACAATTTTTTAATTTTGACTTCAACATTTTTTGCAACATAGATGATGTTGCGGGAGGACTTTTGCAAAGATGATGGTGTTGCGGATCTTTTTTCCGTCTTCACCTTTTTTGCAACATAGATGTTGTTGCGGGAGGATTGCAACATAAATAATGTTGCAGAATTTTTTTCACTGAAAAGATGATGTCGTTTGCGGTGTGAATCAAGAAATTTATGCAACAAAGTCATTGTTGCGGGAGGACTTTTGCAACAAAGCCATTGTTGCAAAAAATATAAAAAAGCATCCTGATTGGAGCAACGACGGAGGGCGAGAGCAGAGTGTGGAGCGGCCCAACTAGGCTGCTGGTGACCGGAGTGGAGCTCGGGCGTGCGTGCTTGAGCAGCAGCCATGGCTGCGAGTGGGCGTAAGGAGACGGAGAATATGTAAGGAAAGGATAAGAGGATAAGGACACGTGTTGGACATAGGAGGCGGCGGGCGCAGTGCGTGTTATCCGCCGACTGAACAATAGCATTTACCAAAAAGTATAGAAGTTTTTTTAAGAATAAACTTGACTTTGTTTTGCATTAGTATATAAATTCTCACAAACAAAAAACCAGCGTTAACTTCATGGTAAAAAAAATTATTGATTTTTTTAACACAGTACAGATGCAAGGGTTCATATATATGCGCATACATTACATTCATCCCTATGAACGCACACACGAACATCCTACCCTTATGAGCACCTTTGAGAGACTAAGCCGGGATGTCATTTTGAAATTTTACGAAGTCACCGTAGGCGTCTCGTAGTCGACGGGAACGTCTCCTCTCACTAAAAGCGTATTGCTGAAAATCCTGAAATAAATTCAGGATAAATGCGAGCACCTGGATTTGCCACGTCTACAGAGTGGCCGTCTGCTCCGTAGCTTTCTGGAGCGGCTGGCCAAAAATGGAAAAATCTGGTCCTAATCTACAATAGGAAATGTTTTGTCCCTTCTAATCTGTATAAGCAAATTTTTAATCCATAGTAGGGAAAATACATATGCAGACAGAAAAAGAAAAAAATTACAGAACATCAATGTGAACATTTGTAAACACATTTTATTCAGGGTTTAGAATCCTAACCATCCAACCAGTCTCGTCCGCAAAATTTATTGCTATTATAGGTCACTATTCACACTATTTTGGCCATTTTTTAAGAAGTCAAAGGCTTTTTTCCTTTTTGTGGATTATTTTTACAAATACAATGGAAGGTCAAGTTTAATTTAAAAAATCAGATTTTTTGAATTTTTATTTATTTACTAAATTATAAATTATTTTTTATATAGGGTGTATATACCCCATAGACCAAAAGTTCCCCTCCCTTCAAGGTTGGCTATGTAAAGATTTGCCATCCTAGTGCTGGATTTCTAGGATCTTGTTCTGTGGCCGTCTGCTCCGTAGCTTTCTGGAGCGGCTGGCCAAAAATGGAAAAATCTGGTCCTAATCTACAATAGGAAATGTTTTGTCCCTTCTAATCTGTATAAGCAAATTTTTAATCCATAGTAGGGAAAATACATATGCAGACAGAAAAAGAAAAAAATTACAGAACATCAATGTGAACATTTGTAAACACATTTTATTCAGGGTTTAGAATCCTAACCATCCAACCAGTCTCGTCCGCAAAATTTATTGCTATTATAGGTCACTATTCACACTATTTTGGCCATTTTTTAAGAAGTCAAAGGCTTTTTTCCTTTTTGTGGATTATTTTTACAAATACAATGGAAGGTCAAGTTTAATTTAAAAAATCAGATTTTTTGAATTTTTATTTATTTACTAAATTATAAATTATTTTTTATATAGGGTGTATATACCCCATAGACCAAAAGTTCCCCTCCCTTCAAGGTTGGCTATGTAAAGATTTGCCATCCTAGTGCTGGATTTCTAGGATCTTGTTCTGTGGCTCAAAATATGCACAGCCGTTGCTGCACCTGCACATATAGACCACCCAAGGGTATGGTACTTGCTAATTAGTTTTTCTTTTTATTCAATATATATCTCTAGTTATTTTTCTCGCAAAAAAATATTCCTTGTTAGGAATATATGTGTAGTGTGGGCTGTGGCCCAAGAAATTTTCACCTTCCATCCCTTGCTTTTTTGCCCCTAAAACTTGAATTGGAGATGGGAGGTATCGATCCCCCTGCCTCTTATTAGCATATATAAGCGCTCTACCATTTGAGCTACATCCCCATTCACATTTTCTAAACTAATACAGGTTATTTACATATGAATTAACTGGTATTGAGGATTAATAGTTCATTCCATTCAATCGTGCAAGTGCAAATTTTGCTTCACGCGTCTTTTTTTTTCCCTCTCTGGCTACCTTGATCTTGTACGTGCAAGCGTGTATGCAATCATGCCCAGTCTGATGAACTATAGAAGTTACGAATTCTACTTAGTTGTTCAGAGAGCGTATGACTTGTGCTGTTTCAAGTTTTCAGACAAGGACTGATTGCTTAAAGCCTAAAGGATTTTCAGTTTTACTAATGCGTTCTAGTAAGGCGTTGGCTATATTCGATCTAACTGACAGGTTCAGGCTTACAAAAACGTTCTATATTGTGGGACGAATAGAGTACAATGGAAGACGGCCGTAGCAGCTCCTGTTTGCTCAACGACAGTTGAGAAGCAGGCCTACCGCCTGTATAAATTCAGTCGCAATAATCTGCCTAGTGCCCATATATATACAGTTCAAAAATGGCCCTGCAAGATCTGCCATCTTCGGTGCTGGACTTGTCCTAGAAATTCAGGGCGATACGGGAGAGATGATATTCATCCCTGGCTCAAAATATACACGCCGAAATGTTGATATTCCTCGATGTCTTGGTGCCAGAGACAATCAGTAAACCATTCCTCGTGTCTTGCTGTTACATGCACTGGTACAACAATCAACATGTTCGATTATGCATAAACACATAGCGACATCAAACAACAGCAACCACACATAGCGACATCAAACAACAGCAAACAACGAAGGTGAAGGATCCGACTTGTTCAATAGAGTACAGTCTGCGACTTTACTAATCGGAAGTTGCGAGTAAACTCTCACAAGTCAGCATCGACTTTACAAAGTGACCCAAGGAAGAGCTAGAATGAGTACATATGCAACTCTGTTCATCATATAGGGTGCGGTAGTTCAGAGAAGAGGGAGACATAACGCAATTGAAATTATAGGCCTAACAGAACCACTTGGAGATCAGGACTGACATGTATCGGTTGAGCACAATGACTTTGACAACTGAATATAACTAAGAGTGCAACATTCTGAGCCTATAGTAGCAGCGAACTGCCAAAACAACACCTCATTTTTTTTAGTTGAAGCAACCAAGCAGAATCCTGAAACCAGCTAACAGTCCGGCACGGGGAAGGATGATCTTGTCCATGTAAGGATGAGAATCAAGTCAGCCGGCAATTTTCGCTGTGATGCATTACCCCTACAGTGGAGGCAAATTGAAACCAGCTCCAGTTAGTATCATAACATGCAAACATAGCCATTTATTATATAATGGTTGTTGTTACTAGCAAATAAATCACAGTATATGCTCCCATGAGAGAACAATATAGAAAAGTACTTGCTCAACAGAATGTAGCTGTAACTGCATAATTTGGGGCGGCCAAACCTGAAGACCGATGAAATTTAGACATACAACTAACTTCAACTAGTTAAGAAACTTTCCTTTGGTTAGCGAATATGGATGCAAAGAAAAAAAGGGCAATAGCCAATATAGAAGATTGCTTGAGGCAAAATGGAAAGTAAGGTAAGGAAGCCCACATAACAAGTACAGTATCAAATACTTTCACCCACCTGCCATTCAACTTTAGTTTTACAAATACACGGGAATGCGCACACAACTTCAGCAGCAATATACCATATATTTTTCTCTAACACGCATTGAAAGCGTGCCATTGTGTATTAGTAATAACTAGTAGGAGCATATAAAGGTGATAATTGGATACCTTATAATTGGCATGTGAACGGCACATTGCAACAGCTATAGACATTTCGCACAACATGCATGAAAATTACTGACTACTTGACTTGTATTCTTGTTGCATCTAAGAGCATGCAAATAATGCACACATAACATATACTTACCAGAGATAATATAAACATTGCATTTCACAGAGGAATACCCCCTGAAGATGTCGTATATTTTTGTGCATCTATCATCAACTGACGAGACCTCGTCTGACAGCTTCACAACCATTGTTTTAAGCATTGGTGCACAACTAAATACCAGTTTCAAGAAATCAAGCTCATGATCCTCTCCTTCAAAGCCATCTATTTCTACTTCTTCAAGAGCAGTCAAGGCGATAATTTGGGTCCTCCAGTTCGTAGGCTGACAAGGACAAACTGCATGGCACACATCTATATCCTGAA
The DNA here is from genome assembly GCF_018294505.1 of Triticum aestivum. Classification (NCBI taxonomy): domain Eukaryota; kingdom Viridiplantae; phylum Streptophyta; class Magnoliopsida; order Poales; family Poaceae; genus Triticum; species Triticum aestivum. Next base: position 581,495,005 of record NC_057814.1, on the reverse strand, counting down.
ACCAAATATGTAGATTAGTATGGGATGTATTACTGAGGTATATAAGCAGAGCGCAGAATTACCTGTGATGACTGTAGGACGACCTTAAGCCTCCTTATAAGTTATAACACTACAGATCCAATTTAACCCAAGAAGATGTGACACAAATGCTCCAAAAACATGGCCCGTTGTTGTCAGATGTAGCTCCAAAGCAGAGAAGTCAGCAACCAGGTGCTTCTCTATCTCCTCTGCAAAGTTGGCTTCTTCATTGGAAAAGTCAAACAAGCACTGAAAAAGCAATTTGGTAGATTGGTATCAGTCATATAGTTTAGTTTAGCCGGCTATTCCAGTAAATTGACCAGGAAAGGCCACATACACTGCAGGCATGAATGTGCAAAGAAGGGAGCTGTTCCTGAGCCTCTGCCGTCTGTAGGCTCAGCTTCTCGAGGCACCAAAGACCAAACCAAATAGTTCTATTCTGATAGAGGCATTGCCACGAGACCTTCTCCACCATTGGTGCCAAGATGGAGATGCTCGCCTGCTCGTAGGCGTGCAAGGACACCGTCAATTGCTTAAGCATGGGGGCAACGATGTCCACTCGGCGTGCCCACATTGCCTCCATGACAAGCTCCTGCAGCGACGTTGAGTGGACTGTCGTCCGGTCGTCGTCGCCGCCCAGCCAAATGAGCCTGAGCGCGCGCAGGTGTGGGCAGAGGGAGAGCAAGGCACCGAGGTCGTCAACTTCGCAGCCCCTGATGGACAGCGTCTGAAGGGCGGGGTACTCGCCCCCGGCGAGGACGAAGGGGATCCACTCCAGCACAATCGAGGTGGCGCGGTGGAAGCACGGCAGGTCGACGCCCGCGTAACTCAGATGTGAGTCCAACGGGAAAGTGAAGACGAGCTTCTCAGGCGCGAGCAGCGCGGCGGCGCGCAGCAGCGAGGTGACGGCGCCGGCGGCGGGCCCGTCCTCGGGCCAGTTCTGGCTGGGGACGTGGATCTCGAGGAGGGAGACCGCGGGAGGGGGGCGGGATACGCGGCCGAGCGCCGCCTGGAGCGACGGGAACGCGAGGCCCCGGAAGGAGAGGTCGCGGAGGCGGGCCCACAGGCCGCGCCATCGGCGGGAGAGGAGGCCCGTGCGCGCGGCGGCGGCGGCGCAGCCGAGGCGGGCGAGGACCAGGAGGAGGAGATCTTCGGGGAGGGCGCTGAGGTAGTCCGCTCCGCCGGCAGGGCCTGGCTCGGAGGAACGCCGGCGGCGCCTCGTACCCAACTGCATTGAAGCTTGCAAATCCCTGCCAACCACCGATGGCTCGTTGTTTGCAGTGTGGTGAGCCAAAAGTTATGTTTTGTGACACTCTGCCAAAAGAGTACGTTTATCTGTACCAAACAAATTTTGCTATAATTTCAGATTTAACATTTATAATTTCTTCCTTAGAGCAACTGGATTTTTTGCATTTCAGCCCATTCTTTAAATATGCTTGTACATATTTGAACTCGATATAAAAACCCAAATACTAGTATAAATTTGCATCACGGAGTAATTTTTTCCACTTCCTATTCTAAACTCTCCAAACAGCCAATTGCCCTATCCCCTCCTACCTATGGGTATCGGTGGGAGATAAATGTTTTTTAATGTAAGCCAGGCCATCCCTCTAAAATGACTTTATTTACCTACAGTAGAGTATGGCTGATGACTAGCAATTTTCGTGTGAAGTTCGTTCCTCCTCCATGACTACGGGCCATCGGTTATCCTCGCCTTCGACGCTTCTCTAGGGTTGGGACGCGGGAGGGGCCGCGGTTCCTCTGAACCTCCCGGGCACGCCTACCAATGTGCCCCAGGCTCTCTAGGCATTGGGACGCGAGTCGGCCCACCGTTTCATAGCAAGTCACCAGAATCCTAGATCGTCAAAGGAGGCACAACCGATGAGTCCGCATCTTTCTCTGCTCCGCATCCACCATTACCTCTTTGGGCGACGAGAAGTACGATTCGATCAGAAAGAAGACTTCCACATGGACTCTACCATGGAGCCTGGCACATCAACTTATCATGTGAGCAGGCTGACATGCTTACGTATGGCTAGCCATTTTTTGATTTTATGAGAAGGCGTGGCAGCGGAGGGCGACCAGAATCCTGGTGTTTGGACATCTTTGCCTCTTTATCAAGTTATAGGTCAACAACTTTGTTTGTTGATTATATAGTTTTGGTTTAGAGGCATGTTGATTACTTATCTCATAATGATTTTTATTGCTTCATCATGGTTCATCCATACAGCCTTACGTATTTACCGTTGTTTTTTTGTATGTGGTCTAAACCCGAGCTTGTGGAAGCGATGTATCAAACGTTAATATTTTTATGGTGTAGTGAAAATTTAGATTGGAAACATTCAGTGCAGAATAGCAATTTTTTTGATCACTTGTCAATTAATCTTTCATAAACCCTTTTAGTTTGAAAAGATTCAAAATTGTAGCTTCCGTGGCTTTCCTTTCAATCATACTCTCCATCAATCTTCTCTTCCTCATTAACTCCAAGATAGCCATTACTAACAGATTTTAGCAAATTAGTTGTTATGTATAATTTTGAATGTTTCATTTATGGAGTGCTCAACGAACCAGTTGAATGTTTTTTTTGCCTATTCTGATACAAATTTATTCCAGTATATGCAATACTCATTATTTATCGCGTAAGTCATGCATTGTACATTGTGGCAAGCAAATTAAAAGTATTCTATAAGATTGTCTTTCATTACATCTCATCCATTTACCACACCACATGTTTATTAATTGTGTTATCATGGCATGATGTGTGTGTTCTTGGATACTTCAATCCTTTTCAGGCCTACTCGTATCCAATTTTTATATCAATTTCTCGAGAAAATTTACTCCTACAAGTTACCATGAATAATACGAGGGGTGTCATCTAGTTGTTTGTTTGTGTTAATTATGGAGTGGAGCCAGCGAGCCATTGCAATATGCCCATGCATGTCAACCTAACTGAAGCCTCCTTGTTTCCTATATATTCACATGAAATAGGCTCTCTTTGAAGTGCATTTGGTCCTTGATTGTGAGAGGTCAACCATTTTTGACCTTTCTATTGGCTTCATAGCTTCTTGTGGTCTCCTTTCCGAATGGAATGACGCCACCAATCGACCATTTATTGCACTTCGTTTTCTCAAGGCTTTATGTATGACCCCTGAAGTGTTATGGCCCAGAATGTCTCATCATGCCAAAAGCCGGCACAAGTAGGTTGTCCCATGGCCCCTAAGTCAGTTTACGCCCTGGGCCAATGTCCTGGCTATGGTCCCAATAGAGAGAAGGATCCTAAAGACTTGGAGTACATGACAAGGAGGACTCCTCCGCAGCCCTAACCTACTAGGATCTTGTAAACCCTATACCCCGACATCCCCATATAAGCGTGGGCTAACCTAGTCGATAGAGAGATAACCTAGATATTATTCTCAATCCCTAGATCACCATTTGTACACTGATTTCCTGCAAGTGCATATAGTTTAGTTGTAGATTATTTTGAAGTAAGAGTATCAGTCCCATAGGAACACATGAAGTGATCTTTATCTCTTGTATGGGTTTATTGCAATATGCATGCAAGTTAATTGAGGACCAAAGCAAAGAGAATACGGAGGTTGAAATATTGCGAGTGTTTGGCAACTGAAATTAAAAGTGCACAAGTAAAGTAAAAGAATAGGAGAGCAAATGAAAGCGATTGAAATCAACAATAAGGCTAGCTGCTCTCATGGAGTCTACATTCACCATTAGTGTATCTAACGTAATTACGCGAATGCTTAATTTTAGGTTCGGATCACTAAGCCACCTCATATCGTTTCTATAAGTGGGCAGAGTCAAGTACAAATACCGCATACATGCATCAACCACATATCACATACACTTCCACTGGTCCTCTCCAAATTCTGATTACCATAATGGTTATTAAGGTTCTCCTAGTGGACGTGGCTAAAGATGGTCTCTGGTAATCCTCTATAATAGGCCAACAAAGACGGGAGGTGCCTTCTATCACCGCGGCGCCTCCTTAACCCACCTTCATAGTGATAGTAACATCATCCACGTCCCTATATGCAAGTGTTGAGTGGCCGACTTCATCCAACATCGTGAAGATCATTAACAACACACATAATAAGATCTCGTATCCTATCAGTGTTCAACAGCTAAACATACTAGGGTTTCTCCATATCCGTGAGAACTAGGGGGTCTACTCAAACATAGAGAAAAGAAGCATCATCATAATAGTCGTGGCAATCATGTATGGAATAACGATGTAACACACCTATGAATCCACCGAGGGTTTTGGTATTACAAAGAGATTAATAGGTGGGTGATGGCCATGATGATTGTTGATGCCAGAGTCTTCCTGATTGGGTTGATAGCATGGTACGCCCTTTGTCGAATTTTGGTCCCTTCTAGAGGCTAGGGTTCTTGGTTCTAGTGTGGGTTTTATTCTCTATGTGTCTCCTCTACATGACCCGAACGAATGGGGGTGAAGTAGTTGATTCATGGGAGGAGGCGTCGCTTGGTACAAGTGCTTGCACTCGTACTAGGCGTTGTCTGCTCTCTCAGAGGCACTTGAGCGCTTGCTCTTTCTCCCAGCTAACCTTTGCTTTGTTTAACATGTTATTATCAAGCCAATTAGCGCGATTTTCACCCTTGTATCTTTTTTCTCCTTTAAAGCCTTGATTCTTTCCCCCGCAAAGATCGTAGGTGAATCAAACAAAAAGAAGGTGCGTGAATGCAATAAAATTCAAAAATTGTATGATTATTATACAAAATAATAAATAAAATATGGTGCAGATTTGGACTCGTCAACTTTTCCACACTTAAAGTTTTGCTCTTACCTGAGAAAAATACCACGACTTGCAGGGACAAGGTTATCTGGTTCATGAAGCACATATAAGTAAAAATGAGTGAGTGTATTTCATCGAGTCGAGAACTATAACATATACAGAGTCATGGTGAACACTCACACACTTTCATCGGTAAGATGATCATAGAGGCTTCCACACCTTTAGTGATCCATTCTTTAGCGAAGGAAAAAGTAACTTTATGGTAAACCATTCATGCTTCAATTGAGCAAGTCACGAGGGGCTCTCATTGAAATCTTGAATATTGCACATTTAAACCATTTCAATGCTTAGATCCTCCTCTTTTGTTTCCTCTCTAATTGTGAATAGTCCTATTTGCCAATGTCACAATCTTTTATAGTTTTACTTGTGACATGAAGGCTAAGCATACTGGGTTGATTCAAGATAACTGATAATCCCCAAGTGCAGGGAATCATCGTAGCAATTCCCAATGGTGGAAGTGATAAGTATGGAGTGTCGAACCCACAAGGAGCTAAAGGTAAGATCAATATTCTCTCTAGCCCTATCTGCCACTGATACGACTCTACGTACACCGAACGTTTGCTTCCAACTAGAAACGAGAAATAAAACTACGTTGTGGGTATCACTAGTAGAAAACGGAGCTTTATCACCGGTTCGTAAGGGCCTTTAGTGCCGGTTCTGCAACCGGCACTAAAGTGTGGAGACTAAAGCCCCCCCTTTAGTACCGGTTCGGCACGAACCGCCACTAATGGCCCACCACGTGGCGTGAGCTCGCGCCGTGGTATGGGGGACCTTTAGTACCGGTTGGTATAAAAAAAATTGAATTTTTTTCGATTTTCAATTTTCTGAATTATTTGATGATTTAGTCTCTAATCACTCCTCTTAACTACTCAAGTGTGGATCACTCATTCCAAATCGTCTAACTTCCCGGCCGGTCACCCATCCTCTCACTCCCCCAGCCTGAGCACGCTTAACTTCGGAGTCTATTCCCTCTACTTTCCAAGTCTACACTTGTTGTTTTCCTAACAAATGTAAGCTGTCAATCCTATTAACTCTCAGCAGTTTAGCTTGAGCATTAGGTCACACGTTTCATCGTTTGAGTTTGAAACTATTATTCTAAAAAACAGTAATTATTTAGTAACACTAATATTTCTTAAATAAGTTTGACCACAGTTTGACCATAGTTTGACCACAATTTGACCATAGTTTCACCAGATTTGACCAAAATTCAAAAAATTGAAATAATTATTTAGTAACTCTAATATTCTTGAATAATTATGTAGTAACATTAATACTTCTTGAATAAGTAGTTTGACCATAGTTTGACCAGATTTAACCAAAAAACTGAAATTTGAGCATATCTTTTTTTCCTTTTGGAATTTGAGGATTCTAAAATATTGCAAACAGGCCGTAGGCGCTCAAAATCGGATGTGGATTTTCGTGCTGAATTTTTTAATATATTATACGTTTTTTCTGACATCGTATGCAAAAGTTATAGCCGTTTTACATTTTCCCTACACTTTTTGCAAAACATGTCCAAATTGAAGTTTTCAAATTTTCCTAACTAGTAGATGTAGTAATATAACTACCTCTCGAAGGATTTTATTTTTTGAAGTTTTTATCATTTTATTTTGATTTTTTCAAAACTGAAATGGCGATACACGAGGGGGGGGGGGGGGGGGTAGAGTTTGGAAATTGCCCTATACTACCGGTTTGTGTGTCCAACCGGGACTATAGGTCAGACCCCTTTAGTCCCGGTTCATGGCACGAACCGGTACTAAAGGTTAGCCCTTTAGTACCGGTTTGTGCCACGAACTGGTACTAAAGGTGATCGTGGGGCCCCGGCCTGATGCCAGCCTGCCACCACCCCTTTAGTACCGGTTCGTGGCACAAACCGGTACTAAAGGTTCAACACGAACCGGCACTAATGGTACCATTAGTACCGGGCCAAAATCAAACCGGCACTAATGTGTCTCACATTAGGTCCTTTTTCTACTAGTGTATGAAGAGGATAGCTTTGCATGATATCGGAGAGCTAAAACATAAAAGTAGGTGCTGTTATCATAAAGTTAGAATATATTGCTAAATAAATAGCGAGAGTGGAATAATGATGGGTCGGTGTGCGGAATTATCCTAGGCAATCGTTAACAAGACCGGTAGTCATCATTGCAATTTCATATGAGGGAGAGACATAAGCTAACATACTTTCTCTTCTTGGATCATATGCACTTATGATTGGAACTCTAGCAAGCATCCGCAACTACTAAAGATTATTAAGGTAAAACCCAACCATAACATTAAAGCATCAAGTCCCCTTTATCCCATACACAACAACCCCTTACTCAGGTTTATGCTTATGTCACTCAAGCAACCCACTATAAGCGAATCATGAACGTATTGCAACACCCTACAGTGGAAATCCCTCACGCTTGTGCGACACGGAGGGCACAATAGGACAGCGCCAAAAAAACATACAACTCGTACCAATCTAGATCATCAATCAACCCAAAGACAAAGGATATCTACTCAAAACATCATAGGATGGCAACACATCATTGGATCATAATATGTGGCATAAAGCACCATGTTCAAGTAGGGATTACAACGGGGTGCGGGAGAGTGGACCGCGTAAAAGAGATGAGGATGGTGATGTTGATGAAGACGATCACCGCGGCGATGATTCCCCTCCCGATGGCACTCCGGCCCTACCGAGAGAGAGAGGAGGAGAGGCTCCCCCCTTGTGCTTCCTCCTCCAAGGCCTCCCCCCTAGATGGGGAGAGGTTCTCCCTCTGGTCCTTGGCCTTCATGGCGAAGATGGCCCCTCCGGGATCCTCCTTCATGGCCTCCGGTGATGATGGCCCCCTCCGGCAGGGTGCCAGAGAGGGCCTAGATTGATTTCTCGTGGGTACAGAGGCTTGCGGCGGCAGAACTTCCGATCTAGGTTATTTTCTAGGGGTTTATGTATTTATAGGAATTTTTGGCGTCGGTTTCACGTCAGGGGGGGTCTCCGAGTCGTCCACGAGATAGGGGCCCACGCCCAGGGGGGTGGGCGCGCCCCCACCCTCGTGGACAGCCCGGGACTCTTCTGGCCCAACTCTTTTACTCCGGGGGCTTCTTTTGGTTCATAAAAAATCATCAAAAATTGGCACGTCAATTGGACTCCGTTTGGTATTCCTTTTTTGCGATACTCAAAAACAAGGAAAAAATAGAAACTGGCACTGGGCTCTAGGTTAATAGGTTAGTCCCAAAAATCATCCTCCCTCCGTTCCTTGATATAAGGTGTATAGATTTTTGAGAAAAAATCCGAAATATAAGGTGTGTTGCGTTGCACCACTCGTTTGGATAACTTTTTTTTAGGGATTTGATTAAATTTCCTTATATCAGGCAAGTTCATCTATTTTCTCATGTCAATTAATCAGGTGTAATCTTGCCCCAAACTTGTGAAATTTTCCCTCCATTTGCGTTCTTTAATTTCCGTGGCAAAAACTATACACCCTATATTTAGGAACGGAGGGAGTATAAAATATCATATAAATACATATAAAACATCTAAGATGGATAATATAATAGCATGAATACTTCATAAATTATTGACACGTTGGAGACGTATCAGCATCCCCAAGCTTAATTCCTGCTCATCCTCGAGTAGGTAAATGATAAAAGAAATAATTTGTGAAGTTTGAATGCTACCAGGTGCACAATTTTGATCAATGATAATTTCAATCACCTTTTCTAGCATCATTATATGTCATAACAGTATCTCATCTCATAAAAAATTTCATGATCAAGTAACAAGCTATTCACATGTTAAAGTATAGATCATAAACTTTCTTGAAAACTAACAAACAGTGCTCTTAGTCATCAAACAATTGCAATTCATCTTATTTTCGGGAAGGGTGTATGTAAGATCTTTGATTCAGCAAACTCCACATACTCAACTATCATTTAATCTTTCACAGTTGCTAACACTCATGTGATATTTATGGGTTCAAAGTTTTAATTGGACACATAGAAAGAAAGGGGCTTATAGTTTCGCCTCCCAACCTTTTACCTCAAGGGTAATGTCAACAATAATAATTTATGAAAACCTACCCAAGTGGATATATATATCCGATCGCTCCAACACAAAGTGCTTGCCAAAGAAAAAAGTGTAAAAAGGAAAGGTGATGATCACCATGACTCTTGTATAAGGGTAGAAGATAAAAGTGAAAGATAGGCCCTTCGCAGAGGGAAGCGGAGGTTGTCATGCACTTTTATGGTTGGATGCACAAAATCTTAATGCAAAAGAATGTCACTTTATATTGCCACTTGTGATAAATACCTTTATTATGAAGTCCGTCGCTTTTATTTATTCCCTATCACAAGTTCGTATAAAGCTTATTTTCTTCGCACTAATAGATCTTACATATTTAGAGAGCAATTTTTATTGCATGCACCGATGACAACTTACTTGAAGGATCTTACTCAATCCTTAGGTAGGTATGGTGGACTCTCATGGCAAAACTGGTTTAAGGGATGTTTGGAAGCACAAGTAGTATTTCTACTTGGTTCAAAGAATTTGGCTAGCATGAGAGGGAAAGGCAAGCCCAACATGTTGGATGATCCAAGACAATATAACGTTTCGGATATAGGAAAACATAACCCATTAAGTTGTCTTCCTTGTCCAACATCAACCTTTTAGCATGTCATATTTTAATGAGTGCTCACAATTACAAAAGATGTCCAAGATAGTATATTTATATGTGAAATCTCTATTCCTTCAATATTCTTTAATGAATTGTTCAAGTGACCAATTCTGCGTTTGCTAACTTTCAATAAGTTTACTACCTATACTTATTCTGTGTGAAGTCATTACTCCCGATGGTATAAGCATATGAAACATATTTAAATTCAGATTTATGAAATTCAATTCATTCAACTGTTTACTCATAGGATATATGTGAAGCACGTGAGTAAATGACAAACTACTCCAAAAAGATATAAGTGAAGAACAGTGAGTAGTCAAATAATTAACTAGCCAAGGGAGGATTCTTTTTCATTCAAGATTTCAGATCCAATGATTTTATTCAAGCAGCAAGTAAAATTGAAAATACGCTCCAAGCAAAACACATATCATGTGACAAATAAAAATATAGCTCCGAGTAAGGTATACCGATAGTTTTGAAGATGAAAGAGGGGATGCCTTCCGGGGCATCCCCAAGCTTAGGAGCTTGAGTCTTCCTTGAATATTACCTTGGGGTGCCTTGGACAAGATTCATTTTGGTATGATAAAGACTAAAGAGTAAACCATTCATTTTGGTACTGTCAAAGACAAGATTCATAATTATTATCACACAATGCCTACTGTACCATATCATTTCTACAATTTATATTGAGAAATATAATCCATAAAAACTAGAAAACAAGCAAACTATGCAATGAAAACAGAATCTGTCATAAACAGAACAGTATGTAATGATCTGAACAGCAACCATACTTCTGCTATTCCAAAAATTATTAAATAAATTGATGGACGTGAGGAATTTGTCTATTAATCTTCTGCAAAAAGAATCAACTCAAAAGCACTCTTCTGTAAAAAATGGCAGCTAATCTCGTGAGCGCAAAGTTTCTGTTTTTTACAGCAAGATCACATTAACTTTCACCCAAGTCTTCCCAAAGGTCTTACTTGGCACTTTATTGAAACAAAAGCTATAAAACATGATTAATACAGTAGCTTAATCATGTAAACACATAAAAACTGTAAGGGTAAATATTGGGTTGTCTCCCAACAAGCGCTTTTCTTTAGTGCCTTTTAGCTAGGCATGATGATTTCAATGATGCTCACATAAAAGAAAAGAATTGAAACATAAAGAGAGCATCATGAAGAATATGACTAGCACATTTGAATCTAGCCCACTTCCTATGCCTAGGGATTCTGTGAACACATAATTTATAGGAACAAGAATGAACTAGCATAGGAAGGCAAAACAAGTATAACTTCAAAACTTTAAGCACATAGAGAGGAAACTTGACATTATTGCAACTCCTACAAGCATATATTCCTCCCTCATAATAACTTTCAGTAGCATAATGAATGAATTTGACAATATAACCATCACATAAAGCATTCTTTTCATGATCTACAAGCATAGAAATTTTTCTACTCTCCACATAAGCAAAATTCTTCTCATTCGGAATAGTGGGATCATTAATTCCTAAAGTTGACACTCTTCCAAACCCGCTTTAGATGATAGTATTATTCATACTCCAAAAGATATAAGTGAAGTTCATGGAGCATTCTACAATTAATGTAGACTAACCAATATCCAATCTCAAAATATATAAGTGAAGCACACGAAGCATTCTATAAAACCATACTCAAAAGATTTAAGTGAAGCACAAAGAGCATTGTATAAGGTCATACTCAAAAGATATAAGTGAATCACATGAATCATTCTATAAATTGATGAAGGGACATCTGATACTAGCATGGTTCTTGAAGAAAAGGGAAAACACAAAGGACACAAATCATGTGAACAAAACCGAGGTATACCGGTAATTGTTGAAGAAGAAAGATGGGATGCCAACCGGGGCATCCCCAAGCTTAGATGCTTGAGTATCCTTGGAATATTTACTTGGGGTGCCATGGGAATCCCCAAGCTTGAACTCTTGCCTCTCTTTATTCTTCTCACATTGGTAACTCCTCGTTCTTCGAACACTTCATCCACAAAAACTTAACAAAAACTTTGTGAGATCCGTTAGTATACTAAAGCAAATCACTACCTTTAGGTACTGTTGCAAACTCATTTCAATTTCATATTAACACTTTATCTACTGTATTCCAACTTCACCATGGTTCATACCCCCGATACTACCCATAGATTCATCAAAATAAGCGATCAACACACAGAAAACAGAATCTGTCAAAAACAGGACAGTCTGTAGTAATCTGGAAGTTTAGTAAACTTCTGTAACTACAAAAAATTCTAAACAAATATGAAAATTTAAATAATTTGTACAGAATTAATTTTCAAAAAGTTTCAGACCCATTTGACTTTCCAGTAAAAAATGTAAATTCACGCACTAGAGCCAAAGTTTCTGTTTTTGTACTGCACATAGTAAACAAGCAATCTAATCATCCTAAAACCAAAGCTTGGCACAATATTTTTATAATAAAATGGATATATACAAGGGGATAATTATTTTCAGAGAAGCTTCCATGAATTTTTTTACATTTTTTCCATGAGCATGAACACAAGTGTTCAAGGTCGACCCTCACTTCTCCAATGCATAATCTTCCAATCACTTCTCTTATTGGAAAACTTTTTAGGCATGAGAGGCAAGTAATTTTTTTTTTGTATTTTCATTATTTAAAAAAAAATGTATGTTTCACCCACAACTAAGCAAAACTAAAAAGGGAAAACAAGAACTACTTAGTGAAGAAAGAAAACAAGCATACACGAAAATACCAACCCCACGCTATCGCTCCCCGGCAACGGTGCCAGAAAAGAGCTTGATAATCCCCAAGTGCAGGGAATCATCGTAGAAATTCCCAATGGTGGAAGTGATAAGTATGGAGTGTCGAACCCACAAGGAGCTAAAGGTAAGATCAATATTCTCTCAAGCCCTATCTGCCACTGATACGACTCTACGTACACCGAACGTTTGCTTCCAACTAGAAACGAGAAATAAAACTACTTGTGAGTATGAAGAGGATACCTTTGCATGATATCGGAGAGCTAAAACATAAAAGTAGGTGCTGTTATCATAAAGTTAGAATATATTACTAAATATTATAAATAGCAAGTGTGGAATAATGATGGGTCGGTGTGCGGAATTATCCTAGGCAACCGTTAACAAGACCGGTAGTCGTCATTGCAATTTCATATGAGGGAGAGGCATAAGCTAAGACACTTTCTCTTATTGGATCATATGCACTTATGATTGGAACTCTAGCAAGCATCCGCAACTACTAAAGATCATTAAGGTAAAACCCAACCATAGCATTAAAGCATCAAGTCCCCTTTTATCCCATACGCAACAACCCCCTTACTCGGGTTTATGCTTCTGTCACTCAAGCAACCCACTATAAGCGAATCATGAACGTATTGCAACACCCTACAACGGGAATCCCTCACGCTTGCGCGACACGTAGGGCACAATAGGACAGCACCAAAATAAAACATACAACTCGTACCAATCTAGATCATCAATCAACCCAAAGACAAAGGATATCTACTCAAAACATCATAGGATGGCAACACATCATTGGATCATAATATGTGGCATAAAGCACCATGTTCAAGTAGGGATTACAGCGGGGTGCGGGAGAGTGGACCGCCTAAAAGAGATGAGGATGGTGATGATGATGGTGATGTTGATGAAGACGATCACCGCGGCGATGATTCCCCTCCCGATGGCACTCCGGCGCCACGGAGAGAGAGGAGGAGAGGTTCTCCCCCTTGTGCTTCCTCCTCCAAGGCCTCCCCCTAGATGGGGAGAGGTTCTCCTTCTTGTCCTTGGCCTTCATGGCGATGATGGCCCCTCCGGGATCCTCCTCCATGGCCTCCGGAGATGATGGCCCCCTCCGGCAGGGTGCCAGAGAGGGCCTAGATTGATTTCTCATGGCTACAGAGGCTTGCAGCGGCGGAACTTCCGATCTAGGTTATTTTCTGGGGGTTTATGTATTTATAGGAATTTTTGGCGTCGGTTTCACGTCAGGGGGGTCTCCGAGTCGTCCACGAGATAGGGGGGCACACCCAAGGGGGTGGGCGCGCCCCCCACCCTCGTGGACAACCCGGGACTCTTCTAGCCCAACTCTTTTACTCCGGGGGCTTCTTTTGGTCCATAAAAAATCATCAAAAATTGGCACGTCAATTGGACTCCGTTTGGTATTCCTTTTCTGCGATACTCAAAAACAAGGAAAAAGCAGAAACTGGCACTGGGCTCTAGGTTAATAGGTTGGTCCCAAAAATCATATAAAATATCATATAAATGCATATAAAACATCTAGGATGGATAATATAATAGCATGAATAGTTCATAAATTACAGATACATTGGAGACGTATCAATAACCAAAGCCGACAAATTACCTCCAAACCAGAGTTGGTTATAGCCGTATTTTACTATTTTATCCATCGTTTTGAGAGTTTCTCATTTATTGCTTCTTGATCATACAACAATTTTGCTGTAACCTTTGTCCATGAGTCATTGAATTTTCTACAACATTTTTCTAAGCCAACTAAACCAAAAATAACCTATCACATGTACTTGATCTCTTTCGTTTATCAATTGACACTTATGGTGTGGAAGAAAGAAGACTCATAATCATCGAAGGGGTAAAATGTAGTAGCATTCCTTTTAGATCATACATCTAACACAATTATCTCAAGATGCAATAGAACTTCTCATTATAAATATCCACTAATCATTGGAATAGAGACTCTTTCACTAGTGTAGAAAAGCCTAGCTATGGCGTGGCGAAAACGGCCTTGCTGGCATGGACGACCGATGCTATCAATATGGCTCCATTGCTAAAAAGTAGTGGTGGCGTTGGAGCCCATGCCAGTAGTAGTCTACGTGCTGTTGGCGTGCCACGTGGTAAACGCCGTAGTAAGTTCATCTTAACACTGTTGTTCCTTGTTGGCCAATGCCAACAAATTGATTTTTTGGTGATAAAAAATATTTTACTTCACAAACTAAATAATTGTACTTCATAAATGGTACTAGCTAGTTACTCAATAGATACTCATTGACACAAGATACTCATCAACTTAACAAGTTAATAAAACTTCACAAAAGTTACTCATCAACTCAAGTTACTCATCAACTCAAGATAGACTAGCTAGTTAAAGAACTACTCTTCATCAAGGATTACGCTCAGCCGGCGAAGCTTCTTTCTATTACCCTCTCCATCTTTTTTGACATGAGTTATGTCCACCTTGAGCTCATTCCTCTCTATGCCGAGGAGTTTTCTCTCCTGCTTCAGCTCATCCCTCTCCTTGATCATCTTATCCCTCTCGTCCCTCAGCTTTATTAGTCTTCCTATTGAGTTGAACACTCTCATTGTGCAGCTCTTTAATCTCCGCCTTAGCGAGGCATTCACCTGTTGCACGCTGTTCATGGTATAGTGATGAGTCTATAAGAGATCTTTGTTGAGCATGTCCACATCGTACACCTCCTCGTTGTTGCCTCCAGAATTGGCCATGACCTGATGCACTTTAATTCGTTAGACAAATAAACAATTTGTTAGACAAAGTAGTTCAACATATGCACTCCTAATTATCTAACACATGGCAGTTTCTACACATAAAACACATACAATTGAACTAGCATCCATTCAAAGAATGAACTATCATGCCACACTTTTTCAGTCACATACCCCACTTGTCATAGACTAAACTTCTAGCCAACTTTTGCCACAAGTGTGGCGACCAATTTGGACACCACGAAAATTGTGGCATGCCATACTTGTGGCACACAAGTGTGGATGGCAACCAAACATGCCATGTGTATCAAAATTCCTAGAGCGTGATTTCACACTGATTTGGCACTGCTTCAACATGTGTATCAAAATGCCTAGAGCAAACACAAATTATCCAACACATATGGCAGTTTCAACACATGCAAATTATCCATCTATTGAAATTATCTTGCACTGCCAAACTCCTAATTTGGCCTACTCATTTCGCATTGTAGTTTCTATTCATTTGCCCTACTCACTTCACATTGTAATTTCTAACAAACTCCTACTTTTCCCTACCTAGTCAAATATCTTGCACTGCCAAACTGAAACCCTAGTCACTGATGATTTGTAATCAATGATGTGGAGGGGATGAACTCACCAATGATTTGTAGTCAATGCCGTGGAGGGGGTGAAGGTGGAGGGGATGAACCCCAGCAGACCGTCGTCGCTGTCGCCGAAACCCCCACGATGCAAATCCAACAAAATCAAATCAAACAAAACCAAACCAAATGAAATCAAGTGGTTCTAGAGTAGGGCAGAGTGAGAGGGAGATTTACCTGTTACATAACGACCGAAAACCGCCAGAATATGAGGGTAACAAGCGGCAAGAGAAATGGGATCGAGAGAGAGCGAGGGCAGAGAGAGAGGGAGCGATGGCAGAGAGAGAGCAAGGATGAGGTGAGGGGGGCGTTGCCCTTGGTTTTGACCCCACTACCTCCTAAAAATTTATGGGCTTGGCCCAATAAGCAAAAAAAAGCCAATTTAGCAAAAATAAATAATTTTTTTACTTTAGTAAAAGCAATACAATATTTTCTATTTAATAAAAACAATATTCTTAACTTAATAAAAGTAATACAAAATAATAATAGTACATTGATGAAAGTTCAAACAATATTCTTAAATTAGTAAAAACAATTAAAATAATATAAAAATCTTAGTGTTTCCATTAAAATAATTAAAAGTAATTCCAAAAATAAATTTGAAGTCACAAAATATATATTTAAAAACAATTCCACATAATTATAAATAAAAGTAATTCCAAACATGAGACCCCACGTCATTTAGTGCTGACGTGGCAACCCATGACACGCCACAACTAAACATAATAGTGCCGATGTCCCATGTTTTACCACGCGAGCACTATATTACACAGTACAAAGTGTTGGTGCCATATATCTGTGATGTCCAACTATTTTCCTACGCCACCACTATGTCCCTAATAATGTCGTACCAAATAAGCCAAAGCCAACGCCACCACTATCTGAAAAAAATGGTGCTGGCGCTGGTAGAAAATGGCGCGCCACCAACAAAAGTTATGGCTAGCACTTTTCCACTAGTGTTTCCTTGCTCATAAGGAGCATGATAGTTCAACTTATTATACAAAAGAACTAAACTGGAGTAAAAGCAAACATGCAAAACAGTAAAGGGATACATGGGACTAAAAAAATATCCCTAGCTTAAGAGTCTAAGTCACGAGATCTGGTATTCCCTCAAGTTGTTGATATCGTCGTTCTTTCTTTCCTAGAGTGGTTGTGTTGGTGCTGGCTAGGGCTTGGCGGAGCTTCTCGTTGGTCTTCTCCAGGACAACGATGCAGAGCTTGAGCAAGTCCACCTTTTCCTCCAATTTTGCACATACATAGTGCACATTGTATATACATCCTTTTCAGCAAAAATAATGGATATTATGTTGAATACCCATGAACTGAAGTGAGCCGGCCCGTGAGTGAAGGTAGTCTAGAGCAGGGTTTTGGTTACCGCTCAAAATTTTGAGATATCGAGCGGTTACCACGTATTTTGGTGTCCCACGGTAAATGGGCCTACCAAGCAAAAAAATGATTTTTTTAACTTGAACGACCAATGTATAGTCAAGTAGAGATGGAACTCAGTATGAATAAAATGCAATCAATGGTGTAGTGGTTCTAGTCTGCTGGCCTTCTACCTTTATGTTGTGGGTTCAAATCCCTCGCATGCTATGTTTTTCTATGGTTTTTTCCTATTTCTATGGATATACAATGGATTTTTTTTTAAAAAGAGGAAGGCAGGATTCGAACTGGAGACCACAAAGGTACCAGAAATGATAGGAGTGAAGGATCAGCAACTACGCCATGAGTAGGTTACTGCATCAAACAAGTTCTGTAACGATTTGACTTACTATAGATATGAATTCAAATTTCATTTGAAAATTTTGAATGGTCTCGGTATTTCATGGTAACCATGGTAACCACATTTTTTTGCCCCCCTCGGTAATTTTTGTGCTTTCGATAAGCAAAACATTGGTCTAGAGTTGTGGTGGCGTTGATAGGCTAAGAATGGCAAGGAACATGATGTTACAGTAAACATGGATGTTGTGGTGGGCCATGTCAGAAATATTCCAATAGTAAGAAGGGCTAGGGTAAAGGAGCGTGATCTATTGAGATGCAAATGGGTGACACGAATGCTTTTAGCGAGTTCGGGCCTCTCGCGATGGAGATAACAACCCTACGTCTCGTGCTCTGGAGAGACTTTCTTTTATCTGAGTATGAATCTAAAGATTACAATGTGTGAGAGAGTTTCAGGGGAGAATGCATCTCCATTCCTAAGCTAAGTCCCGAGGTGGGAGAATAGAGAGCCAGAGCCCCCAGAGCTAGGTGGTGGGGGTGGCTTATATAGAGTGTGCCACCCCCTCACCTCTCATGTTACAAATTGGTGCATCAATGCCATAGTATCAGCCCACTATGAAACCTCCACTATCAAGATGACGCTTCAACGGCCTTGCTGACTGTTGGTCTTCGCACATCCGAGTGAGTCATATGGCCGAGTAGATGATCACCCGGATAGTGGTAGCATAAACTGAAGGAAATCTGCCCTAGAGGCAATAATAAAGTTATTATTTATTTCCTCATATCATGATAAATGTTTATTATTCATGCTAGAATTGTATTAACCGGAAACATAATACATGTGTGAATACATAGACAAACATAGTGTCACTAGTATGCCTCTACTTGACTAGCTCGTTAATCAAAGATGGTTGAGTTTCCTAGCCATAGACATGAGTTGTCATTTGATTAACGGGATCACATCATTAGGAGAATGATGTGATTGACTTGACCCATTCCATTGGCTTAGCACTTGATCGTTTAGTATGTTGCTATTGCTTTCTTCATGACTTATACATGTTCCTATGACTATGAGATTATGCAACTCCCGTTTACCGGAGGAACACTTTGTGTGCTACCAAACGTCACAACGTAACTGGGTGATTATAAAGGTACTCTACAGGTGTCTCCGAAGGTAATTGTTGGGTTGGCGTATTTCGAGATTAGGATTTGTCACTCCGATTGTCGGAGAGGTATCTCTGGGCCCTCTCGGTAATGCACATCACTATAAGCCTTGCAAGCAATGTGACTAATGAGTTAGTTGCGGGATGATGAATTACGGAACGAGTAAAGAGACTTGCCGGTAACGAGATTGAACTAGGTATTGAGATACCGACGATCGAATCTCGGGCAAGTAACATACTAATGACAAAGGGAACAACGTATGTTGTTATGCGGTTTGACCGATAAAGATCTTCGTAGAATATGTAGGAGCCAATATGAGCATCCAGGTTCCGCTATTGGTTATTGACCGGAGACATGTCTCGGTCATGTCTACATAGTTCTCGAACCCGTAGGGTCCGCACGCTTAAAGTTCGGTGACGATTGTATTATGAGTTTTTGTGTTTTGATGTACCGAAGGTAGTTCGCAGTCCCAGATGTGATCACGGACATGATGAGGAGTCTCGAAATGGTCGAGATGTAAAGATCGATATATTGGACGACTATGTTCGGACACTGGAATGGTTTCGGGGAGTTTCAGACATATATCGGAGTATCGGGAGGTTACCGGAACCCCTCTGGGACTTTAATGGGCCAAGATGGGCCTTAGTGGAGAAGAGGAGGGGCGGCTAGGGCAGGCCGCGCGCCCCCTCCCCCTCTAGTCCGAATTGGACAAGGAGGCGGGGCGCCCTCCTTTCCTTCCTCCTCTCTCCTTCCCTTCCTTTCCCCCTCCTACTCCAACTAGGAAAAGAGGGAGTCCTACTCCCGGTGGGAGTAGGACTCGTCCCTGGCGCGCCCTCCTCCTGGCCGGCCGCCTCCTCCCCCTAGTCCTTTATATACGGGGGCAGGGGGGCACCTCTAGATACAACAATTGATCTCTTGATCTCTTAGCCGTGTGCGGTGCCCCCCTCCACCATATTCCACCTTGCTCATATCGTAGCGGTGCTTAGGCGAAGCCCTGCATCGGTAGCAACATCATCACCGTCATCACGCCGTCGTGCTGATGGAACCTCCCGTGAAGCTCTGCTGGATCAGAGTTCATGGGACGTCATCGAGCTGAACGTGTGCTGAACTCGGAGGTGCCGTACGTTCGGTACTTGGATCGATCGGATCGTGAAGATGTACGACTACATCAATCGCGTTGCGCTAACGCTTCCGCTTTCGGTCTACGAGGGTACGTGGACACACTCTCCCCTCTCGTTGCTATGCATCACCATGATCCTGTGTGTGCGTAAGAATTATTTTTGAAATTACTACGTTCCCCAACAGTGGCATCCGAGCCAGGTTTTATGCGTAGATGTTATATGCACGAGTAGAACACAAGTGAGTTGTGGGCGATACAAGTCATACTGCTTACCAACATGTCATACTTTGGTTCGGCGGTATTGTTGGATGAAGCGGCCCCGACCGATATTACGTGTACGCTTATGCGAGACTGGTTCTACCGACGTGCTTTGCACACAGGTGGCTGGCGGGTGTCAGTTTCTCCAACTTTAGTTGAAACGAGTGTGGCTACGCCCGGTCCTTGAGAACGTTAAAACAACACTAACTTGACGAACTATCGTTGTGGTTTTGATGCGTAGGTAAGAACGGTTCTTGCTCAGCCCGTAGCAGCCACGTAAAACTTGCAACAACAAAGTAGAGGACGTCTAACTTGTTTTTGCAGGCATGTTGTGATGTGATATGGTCAAGGCATGATGCTATATTTATTGTATGAGATGATCATGTTTTGTAACCGAATTATCGGCAACTGGCAGGAGCCATATGGTTGTCGCTTTATTGTATGCTATGCAATCGCCCTGTAATTGCTTTACTTTATCACTAAGCGGTGGCGATAGTCGTAGAAGCAATAGTTGGCGAGACGACAACGATGCTACGATGGAGATCAATATGTCACGCCGGTGACGATGGTGATCATGACGGTGCTTCGGAGATGGAGATCACAAGCACAAGATGATGAGGGCCATATCATATCACTTATATTGATTGCATGTGATGTTTATCTTTTATGCATCTTATTTTGCTTAGATCGACGGTAGCATTGTAAGATGATCTCTCACTAAATTTCAAGGTATAAGTGTTCTCCCTGAGTATGCACCGTTGCGAAAGTTCTTCGTGCTGAGACACCACGTGATGATCGGGTGTGATAAGCTCTACGTTCAAATACAACGGGTGTAAAACAGTTGCACACGCGGAATACTCAAGTTAAACTTGACGAGCCTAGCATATGCAGATATGGCCTCGGAACACTGAGACCGAAAGGTCGAGCGTGAATCATATAGTAGATATGATCAACATAGTGATGTTCACCATTGAAACTACTCCATCTCACGTGATGATCGGACATGGTTTAGTTGATATGGATCACGTGATCACTTAGAGGATTAGAGGGATGTCATCTAAGTGGGAGTTCTTTAATAACTTGATTAACTGAACTTTAATTTATCATGAACTTAGTACCTTGTCGTGGAATTGTCACGGCAGATGTCCTCGTGCAAGGACTTAGTCGTGGAGCCATCGCAGGTAGGAAGCTTAAAGGGGTTAAACGGGACAAGGAACACGTGGGTTATACTGGTTCGGCCCCTTACGGTGAAGGTAAAAGCCTACGTCCAGTTGAGGTGGTATTACTTAGGATTTCGATGACCAGGGAGCTTAATCGCTATGCCCGGCTCTCGATCTGTTGTCTCTCGTCCTGAACCGCCGCCGGGTCGTCCCTTTATATAGAGAGGTTGACGCCCCGCGGCTCTCAGAGTCCCGGCCGGCTTATAGCAGTATCCGGCTCGGACTCTTAACTACTCTTGCCTTACATTACAAGTCTTGCCATAACGGCGGTTTATCACTACGGGCCTTAAGCCGCCTCCGGGTCTTAAGCCCACTATTGATCCGCCATCCTCTAGCCTGGTACTGGGCTTTACGTGATGATCATTATAACGTAACCCGGCCCCTCCTGGGCGGGTGACTCTAATGGTTATATCCTCAACATTAGGCCCCAGATTGATTTGAACCGGTTCATGTCAATCTTCAATCCCTTTGAAAGAAAATCTTCCGGCTTCTGCTTGTGCGAAGGCTATAACCCGCCGTGACGTCATCTTCTGGATTCTTGGTAACCCGCCGTGACGTCATCTTCCATTAAATTCATTTTTTATTCTGTCATATCCCAACGGATCTTATCTTTAATGACCATCCCGAAAATCGAGGCGTTTCTGTGGCGAGATAATCGCGTCTTGGCCTCCTCGTTTCTCGCGCCCATTTATCAGCCGTCCCTTATAAATAGGCCCGGCCCATAAGCCTTCGTCACTCTTCTCCTCCATCGTCTTCCTCCTCTGACGCTCCAGAGCCCGAGCTCCGCCGCCGCCGCCGCGCCCCTGGTCTTCGTCAACCTCGGCCGCTGCATCACCCTGAACCGGTCCAGAGAAACGGCAGCAACCTCCGCATCTCGTCAGCGCCGGTAAGTCCTCGCCACTCCATACAGTAGATTCGCATTAGGGTTCTGTAGTTCTTCCCCTGTTCTTCGTATTTCATCTCGAGTTCTTCATAGTTCTTCCACCGCGACCCCTTTTGATCCGGAAACAGGGTAGAACTCCTGCGGTAGTGGTTTCGCACTCATTTTTATGCTAGTAGATCCCTTTTGTCCGCAAAAAGACCTTGTTCTGAGCTCATGAACTTCTCTGTATCAGCTTTCTAGGTCTAGAAATTTTTCCTTTCTGGACGATCGTTTGATCCAAAATAATCCCTGCAACCTATGAAACCTGTTTGTACAACACATAGATAAAAACCTGCATCTGTTAACCATGGCGGCTCATATCTCTGGCTTATTCATGATAGAGTTTTAAACAACTTGAATTACTTATGATATCCACAACGGCTTAGATAACCCAACACACTTAGCCATATACATTAGGCCCCTTCATAAGCCGCCATCTTGAATACTGAACTGAAATCTTCCTCCGGCTTATATTTGAACCGGACATTTTCTTTTGTCATAGGCTTTAGTCTTTCACCATGCCGCCCAAGGCTCCCAAGGCACCCATTACGTGCAACTGGGTGAGATCCAATGTTACTGATAATACTTTAGATGACTTTGTGAAGACGGGTTACCTGCCTAAGAAGGAGGTCATGTCCTATCGTGCCCCTGACCCGTCCGAAGAAAGACCTCAACCAAGAGACGGAGAGGTTGCTATATTTGCTGATCACATGAGCCGGGGGTTTGCTCCTCCTGGCTCAAGATTCTTCAAAGATGTTCTGAACTTTTTCGATCTGCGACCTCAAGACACTGGACCCAATTCTGTGTTGAATATTTGTAATTTTCAAGTGTTCTGTGAGGTATATCTCGGAGAAGAGCCCAGCCTACTGCTCTTTAGGGAGCTGTTTTATCTGAACCGCCAGAATGAGTGTGCCAACGGGCCTAGCTTGGAACTTGGCGGAATTTCAATCCAACAACGGAGAGACTGCCTCTTTCCTTATGCTGAGCCGCCAAGCCACCCAAAGGACTGGAACCAGACATGGTTCTACTGCCAGGATACTTCTCCGGCTGATGAAAACCCTCTGCCCGGCTTTCGCGCTCTGCGCCTGGAGTCAAACCACCCCCTGCCAGACAAATTGTCTCAAGCTGAGCGTCAACCACTTATCCCCACCATCAACAAAATCAAAGCTCTTCTGGGAAATGGACTTAACGGCGTTGATCTGGTCCGGGTCTGGATTGCTTGGCGGGTGATCCCTCTAAGCCGCCGCCCCGGCTTAATGTGTGATTACACCGGCCGAAAGGATGATCCTCTTCGGCACAGCCCCAACGACTTACCTGAAGACGTCATTGATGACATGACCAAGTCCCTTCTGAACGAGAGCTTAGCAGACTGCGGGAGGACCGGCTTAAATCCCTTCTGCAAAGCTAACCCGGCTCCGGCGGTAAGCCGCTGATCTGAGCACTTTACTTTCCATTTTAACAATTTTCATCTTAACTTCAAGAAACCCTTGTTGTATTTTTCAGGCTAATGATAAGTTCTAGAAGGTCAGGTATGACCATGAGGCTGCTAAAAAAGCCAGGAAGGCTAAAAAGGCCGCCAGGAGAGCCGCTCCCCGCAAGAAGGGGAGTAAGCCTAGCGCCTCCGACGTGCTTCAGCTGGATGACTCCTCCGAGTCAGAGGTAACCCTTGATTCTTATGCTCTTCTTTGTTTTTTGTTTGTTCTTAACCACCTTATTGACACTGATTATCAACAGGAGGACACCGGAGCCAGTAACCCGGTGACTGAAGAGGTAACTATACTTTCCTCCGACTCGAAACCCTTGCCAAGGCTGAAAGTCCGAAGAGTAACCCAGAAAGTAAGATTTTCACATCCTTTAGCTTATCAAGATCCTCAATTTCTTTTGAAGCGACAGATTCATGAGAGCCGGAGACACACCTGGACCAACAAGGATGCAGACCTCTCCTCCGGCTTACCTGAAGCATCAAGGAAGCGCCGGACCGAGGTTATCTCCAACTTATATCCTTTTCATCCTTTAGCGGGCGTCATTCGTCAACCACTTAATTCGTCTGATTCAAACTATCAGGAAACCTCACTTTCCTCCGGTGACTCCATGCAATCTAACTTGCCGGCTTTCAAGACCGCACCCGGGTAATGATGATCAACTTATGTTGTGCTTATCTTACTCATGTTTTTGCACTAACCTTTTGACTTTCAGTGCACAAGCAATGCTCAGCAAGAGGGCAAAGAAAAGTAACCCGGTCGAAGAGCCGGTCTTGACTGAACCCAACGCCTCTGCTTCTGAGCCGCCGTCTGCAGCAGCTCCAGAAACCACCGCTCCAACTGAACAACAAGCCATGGAGAGTTCTGGCAACCCGGAGATCCCCAGCTCAGCTGAACCGGCCGATGACCCGGATGTGGTGATTACCCGGACCGAATATGTTGAGCCGGGAAGACCCACTGTGCTGGCCAGATGCTCTGCTAAAGAAGAACTGCTGGAGCGCCGCAGGGCCAGACTGGATATCACCGACTATACTAACTTGAGCATTGGAGACATTGTTTCTGGTTATATTGGTCAAGTGCACAACAGCCGGGACCTGGAGATTGACATGGTGAAGCAGATACAGCAAAAATCTGAGGTACAACTCTCTTGCTTACTCCATAGTCATACTTACCATGCTAGCCCCCAAGTCTATTACTTATGATAGAATATGTTGTAGACTTAACTTCCGGCTTACCTTCATGAACCAGCACTTATAAATAGAATCTTTCAGCATACATTAGCCCCCAAGTGCCAAGTGTCTTTGCTTGCAAAGTGCTTGGGACTTTAATGTTGCATGATAATCACTCAAACTGTAACCCGGAATTTGTACAGGCTGCCTGCAAGAAATTTGAATCGGAAATCTCTGAGCTGAAGAACCGCCTGAAGACTCAGGAAACTGAGACCCGGAAGGCCAATGCCAAGTTTGAGTTCAGTGTTGCTGCACAAGAAAAACTGAAGAAAAAATTTGAAACAGAAAGAAAAACTTGGGCCGACGAGAAGACTGCCTTGCTCAGCCGGGCCGAACAAGCGGAGGCTGCCCTTACTGAAAGAACCGCCGAACTCTCCGGCTTAAAACACCATGTGTCACAGATGGTCTCCGCAATCTTCGGTAAGTTATTCTGTAAGCTTTTAACAAGTTTACATTCTTCATGTCTCATAAGTTCCATCGTTGCCATCAGCTCACCTGACGTTATTATGTAGGTCCCAGAAGCTCCAATCTGAATCAGAACGTGCTGACCAAGCTGAAGGCGGTTTACACCTTGGTGGATCAACTCTACACCGGGTCACAACGTGCTTTAGCCATTGTGGCCCTGTCCAATGAGGTTCCCACTCACCTGGCAGACGTACTCAGGCGGCTTGCCGTACTTCCTCAACGCTTACAAGAGCTGAGACGGGCTTCTGCAAGAGCCGGAGCTATAGTTGCTTTGAGCCGGGCCAAGGCGTTTCTACCGGAGCTAGATCCGGCCGACATCGCTCTTGGATACCCCAGCCTGAAGGAAGACGGCACCCCCTTTGACCAGAAAGACTTTGCCGCCTGTGTGAAGAGCGTGCGCCTGATGGCCACCTTGATTGGGAATGACATCGACCTTACCAAATATCAGCCGGGCTATGACGCGGAGAATCAGAGGATCCCCACCCCACGCTACGAAGCAATCAGCCTGATCCCTCCGACTCGTAAGCATACCTTCGCTACAGAAGTTGACCCGGCCGGGTTAATTGATGACGAGGCTCAATTTGAAGCTTTGAGCGGCATTGACTGGAAATCATCAACCTTCCAGGTCATGGAAACTGCCGGAGGAGCGGAGAGGGATGAGCCGGGAGCTTCAACCCAACAAGCACCTTGATTTCTTAGGCGGCTCATGGTTACACCTTAAAAACAATGCCACACCTTTTGGACTCGGGGAGTCTTGTAATAGAGTAGGACAAACACTTAATTTTGTCGTGCCATCGTGCACGTGTAGAATGCTTAACTCCATTGAAGCTGCTCCTTTACATTCCTCCGGGTTATGTTCGATCATCTACTTTCCTTAAGTTAAAAAGCTGTCTTTAATTGTCCTGCATAGAAAACAAATCACAAGTCTCTGGGCGCTTACCGCACTGAGAGTCATATACTTTACATATAACCCGTAATATGAACCAAAGTCACCAAAGACCGGCCCTCAATTATATCCTCGAGGTAACCATAATAGCATACTTACAAGCCTTCAAGTATACTTCCGGTTTATGTAACCCAAATAATGAGGTTGAGAACTCAACTCCGGTTCACCAGCATCGATAATGCTTATTGTGTGCTATCAACATTGTTAATCAAAGTTAAGCCGGCGGAGTAAGAACCGCCCTTGCACACTGTTGATATGATCAAAACAACTTGTTGCAAACCAAAAGATCAAAACTTAGGGGCTTCTGATTCGAATACGACCAGAGAACCGTCCCAAAGGGGTTAAGCTAAGATTCGAATGCGATCATATAGCCCCCAGTGGCTTTGGCGTTGCCGATCAAGAGGGTACCGACAGCTATGTTCTCTTTGGTTCGAATACGACCTATGTTTGAACAGGAAGCCCCCAAATGACCTTGAGAGTTGTTTAACGACGCTGATTCGAATACGATCCACGTCGGTTCCCAAAGGGGGTTGAGCTATGATTCAAATATGATCAAGAAAAACTCCCCAATGAGCTCGGCAATTTGCCAATCAAGTGGGTATCGACAGCTATGTTCTCTTTGGTTCGAATACGACCTATGTTTGAACAGGAAGCCCCCAGGTGATCATATTGTTAACGGCTAGATTCGAATACGATCGTAAGCCGGATCCACCTCCAAGTGACCATGTAATGTTGTAATGGAAATAACACATTTACCTTTGGAGGAGAAAAGGACAGAGGTCCTGCTTTATTATTTATCATAATATATACATGGCTATAGAAATATGTACATTATGAGAGCCGGTGGCTCAAGTGTAATAAGGCCGAAGCTGAGCTATGTTCCACGGCCGACGGGTCTCTTCCTCCGACTTACGTGAATCTTTGTGCTCCCGAACATCGATAAGGTAGTATGACCCGTTGTGCAAGTTCTTGCTGACCACAAAGGGCCCTTCCCAAGGCGGGGATAACTTGTGTGCATCTGTTTGATCTTGGATGAGCCGGAGCACCAGATCACCTTCCTGGAAGACCCTGGACTTAACCCGGCGGCTGTGATAGCGGCGCAGGTCTTGTTGGTAAATCGCCGAGCGAGCTGCTGCCACATCACGCTGTTCGTCCAACAAGTCAAGAGCATCTTGGCGCGCCCGCTCATTATCCGCCTCAACATAAGCCGCCACTCGAGGCGAGTCATGACGGATGTCGCTAGGGAGGACTGCTTCCGCTCCATAAACCATGAAGAAAGGCGTGTAACCCGTAGACCTGTTAGGAGTAGTATTGATGCTCCATAACACGGAGGGTAACTCCTCCACCCAACAACCCGGCGTCCGTTGCAAAGGGACCAAAAGCCGGGGCTTGATGCCCTTCAAAATCTCCTGATTAGCTCTCTCAGCTTGACCATTGGATTGAGGGTGAGCCACTGATGAAACATCAAGTCGAATATGCTCTCGTTGACAAAACTCCTCCATGGCGCCTTTAGACAGATTGGTACCATTGTCAGTTATAATGCTATGTGGAAAACCAAAGCGAAATATCACCCTTTTCATGAACTGAACCGCTGTGGCTGCATCACACTTACTAACTGGCTCTGCTTCAACCCACTTTGTGAACTTGTCGACCGCCACCAAGAGGCGAGTCTTCTTATCCTTGGATCTTTTAAAAGGCCCAACCATATCAAGCCCCCAGACCGCAAATGGCCAAGTAATTGGAATCATCCTCAGCTCCTGAGCCGGCACATGAGCCCGTCGCGAGAACCTCTGACAACCGTCACATTTACTGACCAAATCCTCCGCATCAGCATGAGCCGTCAGCCAATAAAAACCATGACGAAAAGCCTTGGCCACAAGGGATTTTGAGCCAGCATGATGGCCACAATCCCCCTCGTGAATCTCACGTA
This sequence comes from Triticum aestivum, assembly GCF_018294505.1. Taxonomy (NCBI): domain Eukaryota; kingdom Viridiplantae; phylum Streptophyta; class Magnoliopsida; order Poales; family Poaceae; genus Triticum; species Triticum aestivum. The sequence continues at coordinate 581,466,899 of NC_057814.1, read as the reverse complement.
AAATTTCTTGACCTTCCTCAGGGGAAACACAACACTGGAAAGTTCCAGTGACACTGCGACGATGCAGCTCGCCATTGATAATTATCATTGACTTAGACCGCCAGGTTATTTGTCTGGCCAAAGTTTCATCCGCAGGCAATTCTCCCCGGGTCATGTAAGCCAAGTATGGTACTGTCCAGTCTGGGGTAATGTGGAGAGCCGCCACCAACTGTGCCTCCGGGTCAGGGACAACCAAGTCTTCCTCTGTAGGCAACTTAACAGAAGGGTTATGCAAAATGTCTAAGAAAGCATTAGGCGGCACCGGCTTTCGCTGAGAGCCCAGCCGGTTTAATGCATCAGCCGCCTCGTTCTTCCTGCGATCGATGTGCTCTACTTGGTAACCCTGAAAGTGTCCAGCAATGGCATCAACTTCGCGGCGATAAGCCGCCATGAGAGGGTCCTTGGAATCCCACTTGCCTGACACTTGTTGAGCCACTAAATCTGAGTCACCAAAGCACCTTACCCGGCTCAAGCTCATCTCCTTAGCCATCCGAAGACCATGGAGCAAGGCCTCGTACTCAGCCGCATTGTTAGTACAGGGAAACAACAACCGTAGCACATAGCAAAACTTGTCACCTCGAGGGGAAGTTAATACAACTCCAGCCCCCGAGCCCTCCAATTGCCTAGACCCGTCGAAGTGAATAGTCCAGTATGTATTATCCGGTTTCTCTTCAGGCACCTGCAGCTCTGTCCAATCATTGATGAAATCCACCAATGCTTGAGATTTGATAGCAGTGCGTGGTACATATTTTAGACCATGAGGCCCAAGCTCTATAGCCCACTTAGCCACTCTTCCTGTGGCTTCTCTGTTTTGGATGATATCTCCTAGGGGAGCAGAACTAACCACAGTGATAGGGTGACCCTGGAAATAATGCTTAAGCTTCCGGCTTGCCATGAATACCCCATAAACAAGCTTCTGCCAATGTGGATACCGTTGTTTGGAGTCAATGAGCACTTCACTGACGTAGTAAATCGGCCGCTGAACCGGATATTCCTTACCCTCTTCCTTGCGCTCCACCACCACAGCCACACTGACGGCTCGTGTGTTAGTGGCTACATACAGCAATAAGGGCTCCTTGTCAACAGGAGCAGCAAGAACTGGGGGCTCAGCCAGCTGTCTCTTCAAATCCTCAAAAGCACATTAGCAGCATCATTCCAGACAAAGTCATCTGTTGTCTTCATCAACTGGTACAGTGGCATGGCCTTTTCACCCAAACGGCTGATAAATCGGCTCAAAGCAGCGATGCGGCCCGCCAGACGCTGGACGTCGTTTATGCACGCCGGCTTAGCCAGAGAGGTGATTGCCTTGATCTTTTCTGGGTTAGCTTCAATGCCTCTGTGAGAAACCAGAAAACCCAAGAGCTTGCCTGCGGGAACACCAAAAACACACTTGGCCGGGTTAAGCATCATCTTGTAAACCCGGAGATTATCAAAGGTTTCTCTAAGATCATCTACCAGGGTCTCCTTCTCCCTGGACTTAACCACGATATCATCCACATAGGCATGAACATTGCGCCCAATCTGGTTATGAAGACAATTCTGCACACAACGCTGGTAAGTCGCCTGTGCACTCTTGAGTCCAAAAGGCATAGACACATAACAGAAGGCTCCAAAGGGAGTGATGAACGCCGTCTTCTCCTGGTCCTTAACTGCCATTTTAATCTGATGGTATCCAGAATAAGCATCCAAAAAACTTAAGCGCTCACAACCTGCCATAGCATCAATGATTTGATCAATACGGGGGAGAGCAAAAGGATCAGCCGGACAAGCCTTGTTTAAGTCCGTGTAGTCCAGACACATCCGCCAGGTGCCGTTCTTCTTGAGCACGAGTACCGGGTTAGCTAACCATTCTGGATGAAAAACTTCAACAATAAACCCGGCCGCCAAGAGCCGGGCTACCTCCTCACCAATGGCTTTCTGCCTCTCCTCATTAAACCGCCGGATGAATTGCCTGACCAGCTTAAACTTCAAATCAATATTGAGAGTGTGCTGAGCGAGTTCTCTAGGTACACCCGGCATGTCAGAAGGTTTCCATGAAAAAATGTCCTTGTTCTCACGGATGAACTCGATGAGCGCGCCTTCCTATTTCGGATCCAGATTGGCACTGATGCTGAACTGCTGAGATGAGTCACCTGGAACAAAGTCAACAAGTTTAGTCTCATCAACGGACTTAAATTTCATTACCGGCTCATGCTCCGTGGTTGGCTTTTTCAAAGACGTCATATCTGCCGGGTCAACATTGTCCTTGTAAAACTTTAACTCCTCTGTTGCACAAACAGATTCTGCATAAGCCGCGTCACCTTCCTCACACTCCAAGGCTATCTTTCGGCTGCCATGAACCGTAATGGTCCCATTGTGACCCGACATCTTGAGCTACAAATACACGTAACACGGCCGTGCCATGAACTTGGCGTAAGCCGGCCGCCCAAATAAAGCATGATACGGACTTCTTATCTTAACCACCTCAAAGGTTAATTTTTCCGCCCTGTAGTTGTACTCATCTCCAAAAGCCACTTCCAGCTCGATCTTACCAACTGGATATGCCGACTTACCAGGCACCACACCATGGAAAACAGTATTGGACTGGCTGAGGTTCTTATCAATCAACCCCATACGACGGAAGGTCTCATAATAGAGGATGTTGATGCTGCTGCCTCCGTCCATGAGCACTTTAGTGAATTTATATCCCCCACCTGAGGAGCCACCACCAGGGCCAGGTGACCCGGATTATCAACCCGGGGAGGGTGATCTTCCCTACTCCACACAATAGGCTGCTCAGACCATCTTAAATAGCGTGGAACCGCCGGCTCAACAGCATTCACAGCCCTTTTATGAAGCTTCTGATCTCGCTTGCACAGACTGGTGGTAAACACATGATACTGTCCACCATTGAGCTGCTTTGGATTGGTCTGGTATCCCCCTGCTGCTGCTGATGACCCTGGCCGGACTGCTGATTAAAGCCCCCTTGAACATTCTGAGAATTGGAATTTGACCGCCGCCCGGGCATGAAAGCCGCCGCGCCTGAGCCGCCGCCCGGGCCATTATTGCCATTGAAAGCATTGGAATTCTTAAAGGCCTTCATGATTGCGCAGTCCTTCCATAGATGAGTGGCCGGCTTTTCCCTAGAGCCATGCCTCGGGCAGGGCTCATTTAACAATTGTTCAAGCGTCGGGCCTGACCCGCCGGCTCGGGGAGGTGGTCTCCCCTTGCGCCGGTGGTTGTTACCCTGTGAATTGGTGTTGGCCACAAATTCCATACTGCCATCAGCCTTACGCTTGTTACCTCCTTGGTTCGCCGGGTTATGCTGGGGGCCCTTGCCATTGCCATTCCGTTTTCCCTTCCCTGTCCTTTCATCATCCGACGCGGGATCCTTGGTACTATCAGAGTCGGCGTACTTGACCAGAGCCGCCATCAGCGTACCCATATCATTGCAATCGCGCTTGAGCCGCCCGAGCTTCATCTTCAGGGGCGCAAAACGACAATTCTGCTCTAACATTAAGACTGCAGAGCCGGCATCCATCTTATCAGATGAATGTATTATCTCTTTGACCCGGCGAACCCAATGGGTCGTAGACTCACCCTCCTGCTGCTTGCAATTAGTCAAATCCACAATTGACATAGATTGCCTACATGTATCTTTGAAGTTTTGGATGAACCGGGCTTTTAGTTCAGCCCAAGACCCGATAGAGTTCGGTGGCAGTCCTTTCAACCAAGTGCGGGCAGTCCCATCTAACATCATGGTGAAGTACTTGGCCATTGCCGCTTCGCTGACCTCCAGCAACTCCATAGCCATCTCGTAACTCTCGATCCATGCTCCGGGTTGTAAATCAGCCGTGTAATTAGGTACCTTCCTAGGCCCTTTGAAATCCTTGGGCAGACGTTCATTGCGGAGAGCCGGCACCAGACAAGGGACACCTCCAGTCCTCGTAGGTATACCCGCATCAATAGAAGCCGTCGGATAAGCCGGGGGTGGCTGGTAAGCCATCAACTGAGGCACCTGCTCCGCCTCTTGCCGTGCTCTGTCTTGGTCTACCGCGTGAAAGGCTCCGTTATGAGCCGGGCCGTGGCCAGGAGGCAAGTCATGGCGTCGGACATTGCTTGAGCCGGTCGCTGAGACCATGTGTCTGCTATAACTCGGGCTCCGGCCTGGACGAGGGGTTGAATGAATCCTGTCCCGGCTATAAGAATATGCCTCCTGCTGCGCCAGAGCCGTCTGAAGGAGTTCTCTGACCCGGCGGGTTTCAACCGCCGTTGGAGAGTTGCCATCGATTGGGAGAGCCGCCAGTCGCGCCGCCGCGGCGACCATGTTTTCCAATGGGTTGGCATAATGACCCGGTGGTATTGGCACATACTGAGGCGGGGCAGCGTTCACCCGGGGAGGCCCCATCACTTGGGGCTGAATTGACGTTCCAGCCCCGGGCGTCGTGATCTCTGGCGGGTTACTGGGCCCTGCACCAGGCGTGTTGAAGAGGTTTCGAGGATCGTAAACCGGAGGGAGTCGAGATTGGGCCTTTTGATGCCTCCTTCTCATGACCTCATTGGACGCGTTCTGATCCATCGTGAGCTGGAAAGACTGTGCCTGAATCAGCTGAGTCTGGGCGTCGAGAGCCGCCCTCTCCGCAGCCATCCTGATCCCTTCCGCCGCCAGATCCTCCTTGGCTTTTGCTAGATCCAACTTTAACTGTGCCACCTCCGCGTCATGCTGAGCTTGATCCGCTGGGGCGACCGTAGCGGTTAACAGGGCCGTCATCTTGTCTGTGAGATCCATCAGCACCTGAGCCGGTGAGGGCACAGGGCTTCGTGCCTCGGCGGTGGGGTTTTGAACAGGTTGTGCGCCAGCCATGAAGATTCCAACCCGGCTCGGCGGCTCAAAGGGGTCCGGAATACTGTCGCCATCGGAACAACCCCTGAGCCTGCCATCTTGAAGTTGGTATAACGAATCGGTCTCCTCTGTGGATGACTCGCCGTCAGACCGAGCGGCCGTCTCATCACCAGATCCAGATCCTTCAGAGAGCTCTCCATGGACGCATCCCACGAAAGCACGCTTCAAGGCAGGCAAAGTCCGGGCGGGTCGTGCACGTTGAGCCGTCTCGATGAGATCGGCGCAGAGGTCCGGCTCAGGGCCCGGCTCACCAATCTTGCCAATAAAGACATGGATTCCACCGAAGGGGACCCGGTACTCATACTCGATTGAGCCGGCGTCGGGGCCCCAATTTGCATCGTCGATGTAGAGCTTGCCGCGACGACTCTTGGTCATCCGGCCCACAGCGTATCCCTTGAGCCCTTCGAAGCTGCCCTTCAAGAACTCAAATCCACCGTGCGCTGGCCCCACGGTGGGCGCCAACTGTCGTGAATTGTCATGGTAGATGTCCTCGTGCAAGGACTTAGTCGTGGAGCCATCGCAGCTAGGAAGCTTAAAGGGGTTAAACGGGACAAGGAGCACGTGGGTTATACTGGTTCGGCCCCTTACGGTGAAGGTAAAAGCCTACGTCCAGTTGAGGTGGTATTACTTAGGGTTTCGATGACCAGGGAGCTTAATCGCTATGCCCGGCTCTCGATCTGTTGTCTCTCGTCCTGAACCGCCGCCGGGTCGTCCCTTTATATAGAGAGGTTGACGCCCCGCGGCTCTCAGAGTCCTGGCCGGCTTATAGCAGTATCCGGCTCAGACTCTTAACTACTCTTGCCTTACATTACAAGTCTTGCCATAACGGCAGTTTATCACTACGGGCCTTAAGCCGCCTCCGGGTCTTAAGCCCACTATTGATCCGCCATCCTCTAGCCTGGTACTGGGCTTTACGTGATGATCATTATAACGTAACCCGACCCCTCCTGGGCGGGTGACTCTAATGGTTATATCCTCAACATACCTGATAGTATTTTGCATGTCTATGTTGTTGTAGATAGATGACCCGTGCTGTTGTTCCGTTGAATTTTAATGCGTTCCTTGAGAAAGCAAAGTTGAGAGATGATGGTAGCAATTACACGGACTGGGTCTGTAACTTGAGGATCATCCTCATTGCTGCACAGAAGAATTACGTCCTGGAAGCACCGCTAGGTGCCAAACCTGCTGCAGGAGCAACACCAGATGTTATGAACGTCTGGCAGAGCAAAGGCTGATGACTACTGATAGTTCAGTGTGCCATGCTTTACGGCTTAGAACCGGGACTTCAATGACGTTTTGAACGTCATGGAGCATATGAGATGTTCCAGGAGTTGAAGTTAATATTTCAAGCAAATGCCCGGATTGAGAGATATGAAGTCTCCAATAAGTTCTACAGCTGCAAGATGGAGGAGAATAGTTCTGTCAGTGAACATATACTCAGAATGTCTGGGTATAACAATCACTTGATTCAACTGGGAGTTAATCTTCTGGATGATAGTGTCATTGACCGAATTCTTCAATCACTGCCACCAAGCTACAAGAGCTTCGTGATGACCTATAATATGCAAGGGATGGATAAGACAATTCCCAAGCTCTTCGCAATGCTAATGGCTGCGGAGCTAGAAATCAAGAAGGAGCATCAAGTGTTGATGGTCAACAAGACCACTAGTTTCAAGAAAAAGGGCAAAGGGAAGAAGAAGGGGATCTTCAAAAAGAATAGCAAACAAGTTGCTGCTCAAGAGAAGAAACCCAAGTCAGGACCTAAGCCTGAAACTGAGTGCTTCTACTACAAGCAGACTGGTCACTGGAAGCAGAACTGCCCCAAGTATTTGGCGGACAAGAAGGATGACAAGGTGAACAAAGGTATATGTGATATACATGTTATTGATGTGTACCTTACTAATGCTCGCAGTAGCACCAGGGTATTTGATACTGGTTTTGTTGCTAATATTTGCAACTCGAAACAGGGGCTATGGATTAAGCGAAGATTGGCTAAGGACAAGGTGACGATGCGCGTGGGAAATGGTTCCAAAGTCGATGTGATCGCGGTCGGCACGCTACCTCTACATCTACCTTCGGGATTAGTTTTAGACCTAAATAATTGTTATTTGGTGCCAGCGTTGAGCATGAACATTATATCTGGATCTTGTTTCATGCGAGACTGTTATTCATTTTAATCAGAGAATAATGGTTGTTCTATTTATATGAGTAATATCTTTTATGGTCATGCACCCTTGAAGAGTGGTCTATTTTATATGAATCTCGATAGTAGTGATACACATATTCATAATGTTGAAGCCAAAAGATGCAGAGTTGATAATGATAGTGCAACTTATTTGTGGCACTGCCGTTTAGGTCATATTGGTGTAAAGCGCATGAAAAACCTCCATTCCGCTGGACTTTTGGAATCACTTGATTATGAATCACTTGGTACTTGCGAACCATGCCTCATGGGCAAGATGACTAAAACACTGTTCTCCGGAACTATGGAGCGAGCAACAGATTTGTTGGAAATCATACATACTGATGTATGTGGTCCAATGAATGTTGAGGCTCGCGGCGGTATCGTTATTTTCTCACCTTCATAGATGATTTGAGCAGATATGGGTATATCTATTTAATGAAACATAAGTCTGAAACATTTGAAAAGTTCAAAGAATTTCAGAGTGAAGTAGAAAATCATCGTAACAAGAAAATAAGTTTCTACAATCTGATCGTGGAGGAGAATATTTGAGTTACGAGTTTGGTCTTCATTTGAAACAATGCGGAATAGTTTCGCAACTCACGCCACCCGGAACACCACAGCGTAATGGTGTGTCCGAACGTCGTAATCGTACTTTACTAGATATGGTGCGATCTATGATGTCTCTTACTGATTTACCGCTATCATTTCGGGGTTATGCTTTAGATACGGCTGCATTCACGTTAAATAGGGCACCATCTAATTCCGTTGAGACGATGCCTTATGAACTATGGTTTGGCAAGAAACCAAAGTTGTCGTTTCTTAAAGTTTGGGGCTGCGATGCTTACGTGAAAAAGCTTCAACCTGATAAGCTCGAACCCAAATCGGAGAAATGTGTCTTCATAGGATACCCAAAGGAAACTGTTGGGTACACCTTCTATCACAGATCTGAAGGCAAGACTTTGTTGCTAAATTGGATCCTTTCTAGAGAAGGAGTTTCTCTCAAAAAAGTGAGTGGGAGGAAAGTAGAACTTGATGAGGTAACTGTACCTGCTCCCTTATTGGAAAGTAGTTCATCACAGAAACCGGTTCCTGTGACACCTACACCAATTAGTGAGGAAGCAAATGATATTGATCATGAAACTTCAGATCAAGTTACTACCGAACCTCGTAGATCTACTAGAGTAAGATCCGCACCAGAGTGGTACGGTAATCCTGTTCTGGAGGTCATGTTACTTGACCATGATGAATCTACGAACTATGAAGAAGCGATGGTGAGCCCAGATTCCGCAAAATGGCTTGAAGCCATGAAATTGAGATGGGATCCATGTATGAGAACAAAGTGTGGACTTTGGTTGACTTGCCCGATGATCGGCAAGCCATAGAAAATGAATGGATCTTCAAGAAGAAGACTGACGCTGACGGTAATGTTACTATCTACAAAGCTCGACTTGTTGAGAAAGGTTTTCGACAAGTTCAAGGGTTGACTACAATGAGACTTTCTCACCCGTAGCGATGCTTAAGTCTGTCTGAATCATGTTAGCAAATTGCCGCATTTCATGATTATGAAATTTGGCAAATGGATGTCAAAACTGCATTCCTGAATGGATTTCTAGAAGAAGAGTTGTATATGATGCAACCAGAAGGTTTTGTCGATCCAAAGGTGCTAACAAAGTGTGCAAGCTCCAGCGATCCATTTATGGACTGGTGCAAGCCTCTCGGAGTTGGAATAAACGCTTTGATAGTGTGATCAAAGCATATGGTTTTATACAGACTTTTGGAGAAGCCTGTATTTACAAGAAAGTGAGTGGGAGCTCTGTAGCATTTCTAATCTTATATGTGGATGACATATTGTTGATTGGAAATGATATAGAATTTCTGGATAGCATAAAAGGATACTTGAATAAGAGTTTTTCAATGAAAGACCTCGGTGAAGCTGCTTACATATTGGGCATCAAGATCTATAGAGATAGATCAAGACGCTTAATTGGACTTTCACAAAGCACATACCTTGACAAAGTTTTGAAGAAGTTCAAAATGGATCAAGCAAAGAAAGGGTTCTTGCCTGTGTTACAAGGTGTGAAATTGAGTAAGACTCAATGCCCGACCATTGCAGAAGATAGAGAGAAAATGAAAGATGTTCCCTATGCTTCAGCCATAGGCTCTATCATGTGTGCAATGCTGTGTACCAGACATGATGTGTGCCTTGCTATTAGTTTAGCAGGGAGGTACCAAAGTAATCCAGGAGTGGATCACTGGACAGCGGTCAAGAACATCCTGAAATACCTAAAAAGGACTAAGGATATGTTTCTCGTTTATGGAGGTGACAAAGAGCTCATCATAAATGGTTTCGTTGATGCAAGCTTTGACACTGATCCGGACGATTCTAAATCGCAAACCGGATACGTGTTTATATTGAACGATGGAGCTGTCAGTTGGAGCAGTTCTAAACAAAGCGTCGTGGCGGGATCTACGCGTGAAGCGGAGTACATTGCTGCTTCGGAAGCAGCAAATGAAGGAGTCTGGATGAAGGAGTTCATATCCGATCTAGGTGTCATACCTAGTACATCGGGTCCAATGAAAATCTTTTGTGACAATACTGGTGCAATTGCCTTGGCAAAGGAATCTAGATTTCACAAGAGAACCAAGCACATCAAGAGACGCTTCAATTCCATCCGCGATCAAGTCAAGGAGAGAGACATAGAGATTTGCAAGATACATACGGATCTGAATGTTGCAGACGCGTTGACTAAGCCTCTCTCGCGAGCAAAACATGATCAGCACCAAGACTCCATGGGTGTTAGAATCATCACTGTGTAATCTAGATTATTGACTCTAGTGCAAGTGGGAGACTGAAGGAAATATGTCCTAGAGGCAATAATAAAGTTATTATTTATTTCCTCATATCATGATAAATGTTTATTATTCATGCTAGAATTGTATTAACCGGAAACATAATACATGTGTGAATACATAGACAAACATAGTGTCACTAGTATGCCTCTACTTGACTAGCTCGTTAATCAAAGATGGTTGAGTTTCCTAGCCATAGACATGAGTTGTCATTTGATTAACGGGATCACATCATTAGGAGAATGATGTGATTGACTTGATCCATTCCGTTAGCTTAGCACTTGATCGTTTAGTATGTTGCTATTGCTATCTTCATGACTTATACATGTTCCTATGACTATGAGATTATGCAACTCCCGTTTACCGGAGGAACACTTTGTGTGCTACCAAACGTCACAACGTAACTGGGTGATTATAAAGGTACTCTACAGGTGTCTCCAAAGGTACTTGTTGGGTTGGCTTATTTCAAGATTAGTATTTGTCACTCCGATTGTCGGAGAGGTATCTCTGGGCCCTCTCGGTAATGCACATCACTATAAGCCTTGCAAGCAATGTGACTAATGAGTTAGTTGCGGGATGATGCATTACGGAATGAGTAAAGAGACTTGCCGGTAACGAGATTGAACTAGGTATTGAGATACTGACGATCGAATCTCGGGCAAGTAACATACCGATGACAAAGGGAACAATGTATGTTGTAATGCGGTTTGACCGATAAAGATCTTCGTAGAATATGTAGGAGCCAATATGAGCATCCAGGTTCCGCTATTGGTTATTGACCGGAGACGTGTCTCGGTCATGTCTACATAGTTCTCGAACCCGTAGGGTCCGCACGCTTAAAGTTCTGTGACGATCGGTATTATTAGTTTTTGTGTTTTGATGTACCAAAGGTAGTTCTGTGTCCCGGGTATGATCACGGCCATGACGAGGAGTCTCAAAATGGTCGAGACATAAGGATCGATATGTTGGAAGGCTATATTTGGACATCGGAATGGTTCCGGGTGAAATCGAGATTTTACCGGAGTACCGGGAGGTTACCGGAACCCCCCTGTAATAGTATGGGCCTTAATGGGCCATACTGGGGAGAGAGAGAGAGGAGGCCAGGGCAGGCCGCGTGCCCCCTCCCCCTCTGGTCCGAATTGGACTAGGGGGCGGCGCCCCCCCTTTCCTTCTTCCCTCTCTCCCCCTTCCTTCTCTCCTAGTCCAACTAGGGAAGGGGGAATCCTACTCCCGGTGGAGTAGGACTCCTCCAGGGCACGCCATAGGGGCCGGACCTCTTCCCCCTCCTCCACTCCTTTATATACGTGGCCAGGGGGCACCCCATAGACACACAATTGATCTCTTGATCTCTTAGCCGTGTGCAGTGCCCCCCTCCACCATATTCCACCTCGATCATATCGTAGCGGTGCTTAGGCGAAGCCATGCGTCGGTAGCAACATCATCGCCGTCATCACGCCATCGTGCTGACGGAACTCTCCCGTGAAACTCTGCTGGATCGGAGTTCATGGGACGTCATCGTGCTGAACGTGTGCTGAACTCGGAGGTGCCCTACGTTCGGTACTTGGATCGGTCGGATCGTGAAGACGTACGACTACATCAACTGCGTCGTGCTACCGCTTCCGCTTCCGCTTTTGGTCTACGAGGGTACGTGGACACACTCTCCCCTCTCGTTGCTACGCATCACCATGATCCTGTGTGTGCGTAGGAATTTTTTTGAAATTACTACGTTCCCCAACATAAACGTCGTCCGAGTCGATAGTATGTATGGTATGAAATTTATCTAGACCCACCTGATGTGTGGACCCCATGCTTTATGATATTTTGACCCTTCATGAGCCTACCTCTTATGCGTATCCCCAACATTAGCCCATAATCGATTGAGATTTTGCATAACGAGTTTGTGAAAGACACAATTGGGCCTGAGTGATTACGGAAATACTCGGTACCTGTCATCGGGCTTCCAAACAACATAGGTTTGAACAAAATCTCAATGGATTCTGGCATTGAGCTTCCCGACTGATCTGGGCTAAGTGGCCGCAAGGAGAAACTTGGTGAAAGTCGTTCATCTCTCGGAAGAGGCTGACTTGTGATCCTATAGAAATTTTTGAGTGATTTGGAGCCGGTCCAGCATCGAGTAACTGATTACTCGGAATTTCTTCGCGCCTGGGCACAGAACGTTTGATTGAGTGAAGGTACTCGGAATTTTGTTCTATGGGTGCGCGATCAGTGCACCCATAGGGTGTAGCCCCCGAGACTCTGATTGAGTGACGGCAGTCAGTTGCTGTCTGTAAAATTTGTTGCACTCAAATGTTTCTTTTTGATTTCTCTTCCAGTTGAGGCACGTTGAGTGCACCCACTGGGTTTAGTCCCCAAGCCTCTATCGGAATAGATGAGTCTGGCAGAGGTTGTAAATCTTCTGGTGTGGAACTGAATTAAACAGGTGAACCCTCGTGCGCTCCGCACAGTAAATCACTTCAGCCTAGAACTGCGGTAGATTTCATGCATTTGGAATGGATCTTCATGCGCTCAACACAGTAAATAACTGCAATCTGTAGCTGAATCAGTCGGACCGAGCTTTGTGCTCTTGACACGGTAAATAAATTTAGCCTAGAACTGGGTTAGTCAGGCAAATCTTCATGCACTCGGCACGGTAAGTAAATTCAGTATGGAACTGGGTCAAGCAGGCGAATCTTCGTGCACTCGACACGATGAATGAATTCGGCCTCGAAAGTGCTGACTGTAGAAAAAAGCTGGACACTCCAGGGAGTAATCATTCCAGTAGTATTTCTTACATTGACTGTTAGCTTTTGCTCTTGCCAACCAGACGATCTGGTTGGGACCGGGTTGGTAAGGAAGAGCTTTAGGTATTTAGCATATTTTGTGAAGCTGAGTGAGGAACATGCCGACTGGCGGCACACCCGTAGGTTTAGCCCCCCAATCGGTCGAGGTTTGGCAGAATGAGTTTACTAGAAACTTGATTTTGCCCGAGCACTATGGGAGCACTTGGCGCCTGTCGTCAAGCTTTAGTCAACTATGATTTGAACAAAACTTTAATGAACTCTGGACTAGGTGTTTTCCGATTGATTAGGGTATGTTTACTGCAAGGAAAAACTTGGTGGCACTCGTATGTCTCCCGGAGGAGATAGACTAGTGGTCCCATGTGGACTTGCCATGAAAACCCAAGTGGCGAGGCTAGTGCGTGGAGTGAATCTCCGGAGAGAAGCCACTCATCATCCTAGGGGAACACCAGCATACGCCATCTCCGAGTCCAAATTTGTGAAACTGATACCTTGGAGCCTAGAAGAAAGGCCAAGTGTATTCATAGAGGTGCGCCTGTTTGACCCTTTTGGAGTCCTGAAGATGACTCCAGGTAATGATTCAGGCATTTGTCCGAGCGGACGTGCTTCCGGACTTACCGGGGTATGTTGACTGGGAAAAACTTGGTGGCACTCGTATGTCTTCCGGAGGAGATAGACTAGTGGTCCGATGTGGACGTGCCATGAAAACCCGAGTGGTGAGGCTAGTGCATGGACTAACTCTCCAGAGAGAAGCCACTCATCATCCCGGGGAACACCGACACATGCCATCTTCGAGTCCAAGTTTGTGAAACTGACGCCTTAGAGCCTAGAAGAAGGGCCAAGTGTATCCGTAGAAGAGCGTCGGTTTCACCCTTTTGCAGTCCTGGCGATTCCAGGTAATGATTTCGGTGATCATCCGAGTGGACGATGTGACCCTTATAGATCTTCGGTGGACTGACTCCGTATGTTCAGAAAAATATTCCTGACGTGATCAACAGGCGATCAAATGGGGCTTTGCGATGCATATCCCTCAATGTTTTTCGTGTTGGGAATGTAGTCGAAGTCCTCGGAGGAGTTAGTCAGATGCTTTTGAAGCTGACGTAGCGATGAAGATGGCGCGCAAAGCGTCTGAGTGATCATGTAACTTGTCGAAGTGACAGGTTCAACTGAACTCGTGGAGCGGAGGATCCGACTGGTGATGAAAGTGCTAGACCACTCAGATAAGTGAATGCAATTCCGAACGAGTTGCAGCCCCCGAGTGCGGTGTAGCCCCTGAGTGTACTACAGCCTTCGACGGCGGACCTATAGGAATATGGGAAATGTAATATGAGCTGATAAATTGTATTTCATCAAGACAGACTCGGGAAAAGGTAAGTAGCAGCTCCTAAGTGGCGCTCGAATGAGACGAACTTGTGAAGGAGTGAAGTATGTAGTTTGATCGCAAAAGTGAATTAGTTATTTCATGCCCAACATGACGACAAGGTATGTCGTTGAAGCGATGATACAATGAAGTGGAGTCCTTAGAGGAGCTGTCCGGATATGCCTGAGATCAACAAAGCGACGAGGTTGGTGTTGCGGTATATTAGCATCAGTGCGGTGACTGTCGTGGAATTGTCACGGCAGATGTCCTAGTGTGAGGACTTAGTCTTGAGGCCAACACATCTATGTGGTAGCTTGAGAGGGGTTGACCGGGATGAGAGACGCGAGACGGATCAACACACAAGGCAAGGATTTAGACAGCTTCGGGCCCCGGGAAACATCATCTGGTAATAGCCCTACATGCTGTTTGTGGCTAGGTCTTATTATGCTCATGAGGGAGTCGCCGCATAAGCCGGCTCCCCTTTGCTGTGTCTAGCCTTAGAGATTATTTCCTATCCTTCTTGGGGTGCCCTGCCCCTCCCTATATATGTTGAAGGGGCGGGTTACATGACTATTCCTAGTAGGATTAGGATTACTCTATTACAAGTGGAGTCCTAGTCTTGCTTCCTTTGTAGGAGAATATTCCTTACGCCTTTCTTCTTAAGCCGGCCCACCATCATAGTAACCGGCCTACTGGGCCTTGGGCCTCGTCGTCCGTCTGACCCGCCCGCCAGGTTACTAATGAGTCGCTAAGATTGGGCGGGTTACCTGTGAGTCGCCAAGCTCCGGGCGGGTCAACAAGATCCAGCCGGGTCATACATCCAGCCGAGTTACACCGCGGGGTATATCCCCGACATTAGCCCCTAGTTTAATTTGGATTTATCCATGTTAAACTAATCTGCAACATAAACACAAGAACAAATTTGACAGGTTGTGCTCCGGGTTAAATATTCTTGTAAGCCGGCACCTGATCATCTTTAAGTCCTTGTCATTTCCTCTTTCTAGAAAATCCAGGTCAATAGGCTGGCTTCATAATCAACTTGCTCGTAGAAGAAATATTGTAAATAAAGAATCCATTTGAGTCGGTCTTCAATGCTCTGATTTGACAAAAAAATCGGTCTTCAGATATTCAAGTGATATTTAGCCGGCTTGAAAATGTAGAAGTTGCCGAGCTATGGTTTCCAAAAATCGTCGGGTTATAAAAACTGATGATTCCGGGTCATGACTATTATAGACTCCGGGTCATGATTGTTGCAAATGCCGGGTCACACAATTGATCTTCCTGATTTACTCAAAACTGAGAATTTGAAGAGTTCCTCCTTTATATGCATATCACTTGTAGCCCCCAAGTCTTAAGAAGAGAATAAAATGATAGCTTAAGACTTGCTTCAATATAAATGCTGCAACTTTGGAGAAATGCGGTTGTTTCATCTCAGTCACTAGTCAAACAGAATATTCCATATCTGTAGCCCCCAAGTGCCGGGTTGTCATGCTTGCAGCAACCCGGGACTTATAATTGCCTTATGCTCATAAAACTTCAACTAGTGTAGCCCCCAAGGGCCGGGTCATTATGCAATAATGAGCAGGGACTTTATATATACTTCATTGAAAATAACATCATATGATGTAACTCCCACCATGGGGCTTGAGCCCACGTCTACAAGGTTAAGAGCCTTGTGCTCTACCAACTGAGCAATGGACCCTTCAATATAATGGATTAAGGCTTGTGTACTTTGAATTTTTGACAGGAGCAATTGGTAGCCCCCAAGGGCCGGCTCATTACGATGTGATGAGTCGGGTCTTCAATAAAGCAAGTAAAAATGACTTTGCATTAGCCCCCAAGTGCCATGGTGCATGCTGACAGTGACATGGGACTTGCATATTTGATGTAATCTCAACTTGAATAATGTAGCCCTCAAGTGTCGGGTCGTAAGCCTGCAGCGACTCGGGACTATTCCTTCCATTGTAGTATAAATCATATCCATTGATAAAATAATAGCCATTGCGCTGAAGCGACTTTGAAAACCTCAATCATAATACTGGTTATTGATAACCATAATAAAAATCCAGCCATGTTGGCTATTCAAGATTTAAATAATATAACCCGGTTTGAAAACCGGTTCCTGCACACAAACAAATGATAAGTGCCATGGCGGTTTACCGCAGGGCGGGTCATGATGCCCAGTATAAGTCCGCTGGTGACCATAGAAGTCCATAACCAGGGTAGGGGGTAATATCCCAAATATGAGACATAATCAGGGCTGTTTGGCCTGACTTGTTAGAAACCATATGGTAAGAAAAAAGGGATGATATAAAGCCAAAATAAAAAAAATCAAAAAATTCGAGGCTTTTGCAGGCCGCCAAGCCAAAGTTTCTTCTTCAATGAAACTAGCCTGATGGCCACTGGAAGGTACGCGCTTTCCGTGAGTCGGCTCTCACATGACCCAATCGACATTTGAACCCAGATAAGTTCAGGTCTTATTAAAAGATAGACTTATCAGGAGTACGCGGGGTCGGAGTAACATCGTGCATCATAGGCCGATTTATCCAAGTTTCAAGGAAGGCGGCTTATAAGCCTGGGTCTATCCTGACTATCTGTAAGCCATGCTCTCACATGAAAAACCGGCGTTTTAACCTTAACAAATTTAGGATCTTTGGTGAATACACCTTAAAAGATTGATTGTTAAGAGTTCGGCGGGTCAATCAGGATTACCTAATGAAGAAGCAGCTGATATACAGGTAGGATGACCCGAAAGGGTTATGTCCTCTTTGGTGAATACACCTATGTTTGAACAAAATAACCCCGTCATAGTAACGCTATTTTCTCTTTGGTGAATACACCTATGTTTGAACAGGAAGCCCCCAAGTGACATATTCGGTCAAGAGGGTAGTAACGCTATGTTCTCTTTGGTGAATACACCTATGTTTGAACAGGGAGCCCCAAGTGACTTATTTGTGAGCTGTGCTCGCCGGGTACCTATGTTTGAGTTGTGCTGTGCAACAAACTCTCTTTGGTCCCGGTAAACCGGGTGTCAAGCCACGGACGTGATTATATAATGGGACAAGCCAATAAAGGAGGATACCCATGTTTGAACCGCGCATCATGGCACAAATTCTCTTTGGCAACTTTAATTTTTCCTGAGAACTCGAACCTGCGAGAGATGGATTCCTTTTGAAACCGGATATTGAGAGCTTCAGCGTTTTGTGGGAGACAGATTCCCTTGAACCGGATTTTGAACCGGAATTCTTCTTGTTTAAGCCGGAAATTTTGTGACGGCCTTTAGATTTACGCCAATATGGCAGTAGCCTCCGGGACCGGGTTATTTTTCCCTCCAATGACCCAGAGATCTTGAATTTTGCTGAAACTGGCAACATTCGTTGAGTCATGTCATCATAGCCCCCGAGTCTTACGACGAATCGAAGAATTGGCTTGAGATTCTTCATATTTTGACCATAGCATAATAGGTGTATTATTGGCGTTGATAACGCGATGTGAATCCACAGAAGGTTGAGGTGACTGCAGCGGGTTATAAATGATCCCGTATGAGCTGTGTCAGCAACTCGACCAATGGTTCATCCCAACTGGCTGTTTTGAACTAAACCAAACTGTAGTGGCGACGACTTGTGCGCCTGCTCATTGAGCCATCCAGTGCAGACGGTGGCTGATAATATGTGATAATTGGCCTTCAAATTGTTGGAAGAAAAAACGGGCTACTCGAGCAGTGACTTGCTTGCACTCAATAAACAGCTCATGCAGACGATGCACACGGCGGCTGATATATAGAACGGACCACATGGTGGCAGTTTGCACACGTCCATTGGACAGATTGCATGAATGGGTGTGACTCTGATGTGCTAATATATATTGGTCTGCAAGAGCAGCAACTTGGACGCTTCTATTGAGCGGCATGGCAAGGACAATCATCCGCGATATAACGCCATTTTGAAATAATTGTCCTGTATATAAAAAATATACAAACCAACGTAATTGTTCTTTGACAAAACAATATGTGTCAAAAATAAATTTATATGGATTTCACCCGATTTGTTCATACAATAGATGATTCTGTGCACATGCCAAAATTTAATTGGGCCCAACAACACTGTTCATGGTCCCGTATGATCGTGGGTTGTACTGTAAGTACTGGTTGCTTTTGCCTCCGTCTTCTTGTGAGAAAGTGGAGATGGCAGTGCCTAACAAATGCCATGCAATATTGCTTTTCTTTATTCAATTCTTGTGGCTGATTTGACCACCACAATAGCATCTACTCTTGTGAGAAGGATATATGCATGTGATTAGCACTCTGACCAGATAATTCATGCACATAGCAGGTTTTCTCCTTCTTCTCCTAACACTTCACTACTTTGACTTTTCATCCATCCAGACCCTTCTTGCTCTTTTTCCTTATCCAGATAGGCAAACAACCACCGCAGCTTGAACAGAATCAAACTTCAAGGTGTAGGGGGCCTCAAGCAGGGGCGGGTCATCTGTGGAGAGGCAGAACAGGTTGAAACAAAGTGATGCTCGGCAACGGCAACAGCAGGGCCGCTCGGTGACTCATAGGCGGCCGTAGCAGAGGCGGAAATCCGGTTTGAATGGGGATCACGGTGGAGACCACGGCAGCGGCGACTCGGTGGCAGAGCGGTGGCTCGCTGGAGACCATAGCGGCGACTCGCCGGCACTGGCTACGGCTGGGTCACGTGGATGCAGCCAGCAGCGACGACTTGCCCGGGCGCGTGGGCGGCTCAAATCATTGAAGACGGGCGGCTCATCCACAGAAGAGCAAAGCTGGAGGAAATCCCCGGCGAGGCTGAGGAGGAAACGTGGGCGGCCATAGTGGAGGTGGCCTCCCCAAACGACTCCATGGGGGCGCGATAAAGGAGATAACCCGGAGCGGTGACTCAGTGCCGGCTCGGAGGCTCCGGACCATGACAGAGGCGGAGAACAGCGGCGGCTCAGCAGCAATGGCGCAAGGCCGCAGAGTTGAAGGCGTCCCGGAGTGAGGTCGTGGAGTCTAGGGCGACTCGGAGCAGAGGGGCGCCGACAAATCAGCTCGGGAGGGGCACTAATAGGGAAAACCCTAGCAGTAGTGCGGGTATTTTGCCTATTAGTAGCGCGGGACGATGCGCTACTGATAAGGCGCTACAGCTAACGTGTAGCAGTAGCGCCTGCCGTCCCACGCTACTGCTATACATGGATAGCAGTAGCGCGCTCTAGTGAAGAGCGCTGCTGCTAATATCTGCAACGCTTTTTAGAAGGAAGCGCTACTGGTAAGGCAGCGCTACTGCTAACTTTGTTCCACTCGCTACTGCTAGTTTTATTAGTTTTTTCTACATATTTGTTTTGTATTTGAATAGGCTTTATACAATAATCTTTAGCATATCATACACATACAAATGTAATCATAGCATATACATACAACTAGTCTCATCAAATCATGTCATCATCATAATCATCATCCAACACAGAGTTGTCTCTCGTCATCTTCTCGAAAATAGCGATACAAGTCTCGATTACTTGCAACTACATCGCCATCCATATCTAAACAATGATATACACGAGAAGAGCTATCACTTTGAGTGAGAGCGGAACTATGCAGTACATGAGTTCGTATCCCTCTCTCGCATTAGCATGAACCTAAACTAACTACTGCCTGTCGCTCGGAAACCGGAAACCGGTACACCTGGGCCTGACACTCCGGCCACGTATATATACTCCTGGCGTAGCACTTCTTCCCCATCGATGATCTATGCACCTGCATCGTCACATGAGTCGATGATATGCAACATATATAGTTGAGCAACAGAAAGAGACAGACTTGGCAAAAATAGAAGCAACATATCATAAGCATAAATAACAAAGTTGATCATACCCAAAATTCCCTAACTAGAGTGATCGTCGCTAGTCGAGGAGGACGGTTTAATTACATCACAAATAAAGTTTCGTCATGCATAACTCAAAGTTTCGTCATACAAAAAGTATGGACTAAACGGACACATTGTCATATATCGACAATCACTCTAACATGTCATGCCATCCATCCAAGTCAGGGAGATAGTCCTCGAGCCTAGTGAAAGGCTTCAGGTCGAGACGCTGAGAGGCTACCCGTGTTCGGACGTCTTCCCGCGACATTTGTCCTTCTTCGTAGAACATCCCTGTTTTTCCGACGACCTCCTTCATGATGATTTGGGCAAGTTTGCGCTGGATGTGATAGAACTCAGCTCAAAGTCGATGATCCTCGATATCTCCTACGTTCTTTGCCCATTGCAGAATATGAGCATCGCCGGATTTAGGTGACATGCGAAGGTTCTGGTGACCCCGTGTGTACTCCAGCATGTGGTATAGGACATAGAATCCATCATTAAGAGAATTACTCTGTTGCTGGATGCAGCAGAAGTCGGTCTTACGGCCGAAGGCGGGCCTGCCGCACTTTCTCTTCTGGTCCTTGACCTCTCCACCCCGTGCGTCGTATTAAAACATAGCACTGTCGAGAACATCCTTGATGTGGGTGTAATCCTTTTTGTTAATGTTCTTCGACGAGTCCAAGTAAAGAGCGTGGGAGTATCGGGGGTAGAGGATGATGAGGACGGCGCGCCCGCCGCTGCGCAAAATAAGTACACCTCAAATTAATTAGCCTCCACCGTGCAAATGAATGATTGAAATCGAAGGAAGGATATCCGCGCGGATGACTTACAGGGGATGATAAGGCACGAAAATCGCCTCCTTGTCCTTATTGGTGAGCATGAAATTGACGATGTATTCCCTCGCGTATTCACGGTGCTTTGCCCAGACTCCCAAGAAGCCCTCGTGTATGAAGTATGGGTCAGCGACACAGATATGATGTATCTGCTCAACCCCGATGATGTAGTTCATGTGCAAGGCATAAAGGCGGACAAACGTAAAATCCAGCTTCTTCACGTGAAACATGTCGAATATGTAATCGAATCGAAGGAATAACTTATCCGCGGGGAAGAAGTCGACGTACGACAATTGCCGCGGAACGTTAACCACGTAGAGTGGGTATCCTGGATCTTTCGAGGCGATGAGGCCTTTCTCTATCCGCGACACATCGTCATGAAGTCTCCTTAGATCGCCGAATCTGGCCCCTAGCGCTGCTGCAGGTAGGATTGGTTAACCAGGGATATGCCATTTATCCGCACTGGGGATATCTGTACGGTCTTGGACCCGAGGCTGCTGGATCATAGAATCAGCTTTCTTGCCTTTCCTCGATCTCTTCCTAGGCTTCTTTGCCGGAAGGTCGTCTATAATACGTTGAGCCTCCGGGGGCGGCAATTTAGGCACCGACTCATGATGCTCAAACCCTGAGTAGGCGCCAGTATAGACATACTGTTGAGTGCCATCGTCATCCTCATCCTCATCCATGGCGATGTCATCAGCGACTAATGGAGCCTCTTCCTTACCCTGTTCGCTATCACCCAACCCAACACCCGATGCTAATTGGGTAGGTGGGATGTTGATGTTCATACCTTGCTGAGGCTCCGTGCTCGTGGGTGTGCTCCCGGCCACCTCCAGTCGAAGCAGACTCTTTGGCCACAACATGACCCACCCATTGCAACAATCACCAAGCCGCCGCGGGGTCTCGTCGTCATCCCCCCTTGTACCAGAGGAGGCAAATTCTTGTGGCCCGGTTTGACACTGGCCACAGAAACCTTGAAGAGGTTCGGGGGGATCGGCCGGGTGTGGAACAATGGTTCCTTCGGCTTCATTATCGTCGCCTTCCCCACGTCCACCTTCTGGTCACCGATGGTGTACAATACGGTGCACGGGGTTTCGTCGGCCTGCAAAGAAAAGTCTGCGACGTGAGACATCCGAAAGGCAACGAAAACGGGAGATTATACATTTATTGAAGGGGGCCGGTGTGACAGATACCGTGAGGGCGTCGAGCTCAGACAAAGACGAAGCACCGCCGAGCACGTCCGGTGCGGGAGCCGGTGCGGGAGCAGGTGCAGCTGCAGGTGCTGGTGCAACGCTAGTCGAGCTGCTCCCCAAGAAGTCAGCAAGGGGAAAGTCCGCTGCATTTTTTTTCTGGATTTTTCCTGGTCCAATTGAAAATGGCCGGAACCAAGGAAGTAAACATATCTACAACCATCTGTTTTGCAGCAGCTACCGCTGTTGTGACTATCTAAGATGATTTCTTCTCAACCTCAATCTCAACCTTCTTGTCGATGTTTTCTTCAGTTAACCTCCGTCTTTCCTTTCTCTCCTCCGTGGTCTCACTATAGTACTTCTTCCACGTGGCGCCGTCTCCGACACCATGCACGCGTCCATACGACGGTCGAGTCTCCACCGAGAGTCGTTTCGATATGTTCAACGCCCGGTTGAATGGAGTGTCCCACTTGGGCCTCGCCAACGCCTCAGACGGCGAGACGCTTTCGGCCGCAATCCTGTGCTGCTCTCTCTGCAAAAGGCACAAGGGTCGTTTACAAATATGACTAACGTGTAGTCGAATTGATCAGAAACTAAAATTACCAGCAGTCTCATGAACTCCATCATGACCGCGTTCGTCTCGAAAACCTTCTTCACTGGGTCCCAAAGGTGCCGGGTCCTGAGGAAGTCACGCTCCTGCGAGACGGTGAACTCCGCCAAGGGGTCTGGGATGCCCAGACTCGCGGCTTCCGCGTCCTCCTTGGCCCATATGGACCTCTTCCCGCCGTAACCACGGCTTCCGAGGTGGTGGAACCCAATGTTCCTCTGTTGAAGCCCCTTCATGCACTTCTACTTTTTTGGCATCTTCGGCCTCGCAATCCGCCTTGAATATTTCAAATTGCTCTGCCGTGATTGTCGGATTATCCTTTACAATCTCGGAGTAGGGTTCCTTTTTGTCGATCTTTGCTTTCACCCTTGTTTTCCAGGCGGCCAACGCGTCGCTAAACTTGGACATGGCGTGTTTGTTTATCTTCTCCATTGTCGGGTCCTTATCTGGATCTTTATAATCCTTTTCATTCCGGCCCGGGAACAAGAATATCTGGTGCAACTTCCTTAGGAGGGAGGGCCTCATATTATCTATCTTCTGTAGTTTCTCATCGTTGATGGTGGCGGTTGTCCGTACGATGCAGCCTATTGGACTGCCGTAGCACGCGCGCGCTTCATCGGGTGCGGTTGGCTCAAAATTGCCGTTGTCCACCTCCGTGACCACCAGTCTACTAGTCCTGAGTTTGTTGGGAAGCCGTTGCCTCTTTGCTTTCGGTTCTACACCGGCTCCGCTCCCCGAGGCAACGCCGGTCTCAGTCTCAGCGCCGGTCTCGATGCCGGTCTGAGTCTCAGTGCCGGTCTGAGTCTCAGCGTCGGTCTCAGTCTCAACACCGGTCCGTGTGTCGGTCTCAGTCCCCGATGCGACCGGTGGGCACAGCAACAACATCGGTTGATGATACGTCCATTTTGCATCATGCTTTTATATCGATATTTATTGCATTATGGGCTGTTACTACACATTATGTCACAATACTTATGCCTATTCTCTCTTATTTTACAAGGTTTACATACGGAGGGAGAATGCCGGCAGCTGGAATTCTAGGCTGGAAAAGGAGCAAATATTAGTGACATATTCTGCACAACTCCAAAAGTCCTGAAATTCCACGAAAGTCATTTTTGGAAATAATAAAAAATATTGAGCGGAAGAAATACAAGTGGGGGTCCACACCCTGGCCACGAGGGTGGGGGGCGCGCCCCCTGCCTCGTGGGCCCCCTGTTGGCCTTCCGATGCCCATCTTCTGCTATATAAAGTCTTTCGTCCAAAGAAAAATCATAAGCAAGCTTTCGGGACGAGACTCCGCCGCCACGAGGCGGAACCTTGGCGGAACCAACCTAGGGCTCCGGCAGAGCTGTTTTGCTGGGGACACTTCCCTCCGGGAGGGGGAAATCATCGCCATCGTCATCACTAACGCTCCTCTCATCGGGAGAGGGCAATCTCCATCAACATCTTCACCCGCACCATCTCCTCTCAAACCCTAGTTCATCTCTTGTATCCAATTCTTGTCCCTAAGTCTGGGATTGGTACCTGTAGGTTGCTAGTAGTGTTGATTACTCCTTGTAGTTGATGCTAGTTGGTTTATTTGGTGGAAGATCATATGTTCAGATCATTTATGCATATTAATACTCCTCTGATTATGAACATGAATATGCTTTGTGAGTAGTTACATTTGTTCCTGAGGACATGGGAGAAGTCTTGCTATTAGTAGTCATGTGAATTTGGTATTCGTTAGATATTTTGATGAGATGTATGTTGTCTATCCTCTAGTGGTGTTATGTGAACGTCGACTACATGACACTTTACCATTATTTGGGCCTAGAGGAAGGCATTGGGAAGTAATAAGTAGATGATGGGTTGCTAGAGTGACAGAAGCTTAAACCCTAGTTTATGCGTTGCTTCGTAAGGGGCTGATTTGGATCCACATGTTTCATGCTATGGTTAGGTTTACCTTAATACTTCTTTGTAGTTGCGGATGCTTGCAATAGGGGTTAATCATAAGTGGGATGCTTGTCCAAGTAAGGGCAGCACCCAAGCACTGGTCCACCCACATATCAAATTATCAAAGTACCGAACGCGAATCATATGAACGTGATGAAAACTAGCTTGACGATAATTCCCATGTGTCCTCGGGAGCGCTTTTCCTTATATAAGAGTTTGTCCAGGCTTGTCCTTTGCTACAAAAAGGATTGGGCCACCTTGCTGCACTTTATTTACTTTTGTTACTTGTTGCTCGTTACCAATTATCTTATCACAAAACTATCTATTACCTATAATTTCAGTGCTTGCAGAGAATACCTTGCTGAAAACCGCTTATCATTTCCTTCTGCTCCTCGTTGGGTTCGACACTCTTACTTATCGAAAGGACTACGATAGATCCCCTATACTTGTGGGTCATCAAGACTCTTTTCTGGCGCCGTTGCCTGGGAGTGAAGCGCCTTTGGTAGGTGGAATTTGGTAAGGAAAAATTTATATAGTGTGCTGAAATTTACTGTCACTTGTTACTATGGAAAGTAATCCTCTGAGGGGCTTGTTCAGGGTATCTTCACCCCGACCAGTAGAGCAAAGAGCTGCTCCTCAACCTACTGAACCTACTGAAAATGAAAATGTCTACTTTGATATTCCTTCGGGTATGTTGGAAAAACTGCTAGCTAATGCTTTTGCAGGAGATGGAACAATGCATCCTGATGAGCACCTAATATATGTGGATGAAGTTTGTGGATTATTTAAGCTTGCAGGTATACCCGATGATGTTATTAAGAAGAAGGTCTTCCCTTTATCTTTGAAGGGAGATGCATTGACATGGTATAGGCTATGTGATGATATGGCATCATGGAACTACAAACGATTGAAATTGGAATTTCATCAGAAGTTTTATCCTATGCATCTTGTTCATCATGATCGCAATTATATATATATAATTTTTGGCCTCGCGAAGGAGAAAGCATCGCTCAAGCTTGGGGGAGGCTTAAATCAATGTTATATTCATGCCCCAATCATGAGCTCCCAAGAGAAATAATTATTCAAAAATTTTATGCTCGACTTTCTGATAACAATCGCACCATGCTCGATACTTCTTGTGCTGGCTCTTTTATGATGAAGACTATTGAATTCAAATGGGATTTATTGGAAAGAATTAAACGCAACTCTGAAGATTGGGACCTCGACGAAGGTAAGGAGTCAGGTATGACACCTAAGTTTGATTGTGTTAAATCTTTTATGGATACCGATGTTTTCCGTAAATTTAGCACTAAATATGGACTTGACTCTGAGATAGTAGCTTCTTTCTGTGAATCTTTTGCTGCTTATGTTGATCTCCCTAAGGAGAAGTGGTTTAAATATCATCCTCCCATAGAAGTAAAAGTAGCTGCACCTATTAAAGTTGAAGAAAAGACTATCACTTATAATGATCCAATTGTTCCTACTGCTTATGTAGAGAAACCACCTTTTCCTGTTAAGATAAAAGATCATGCTAAATCTTCAACTGTGGTTCGTAAAAGCAATATTAGAACCTATACACCTCCTGAGCAAGTTAAAGTTGAACCTAATATTGCTATTGTTAAAGATCTCTTGGCTGATAATATTGATGGGCATGTTATTTATTTCTGTGATGAAACTGCTAGAATTGCTAAACCTTGTGCTAAAGATAAACATAGACCTGTGGTAGGCATGCCTGTTATTTCTGGTTAAAATAGGAGATCATTGTTATCATGGCTTATGTGACATGGGTGCTAGTGCTAGTGCTATACCTCATGACTTATACAAAGAAATTATGCATGATATTGCACCTGCTGAGATAGAAGATATTGATGTTACCATTAAGCTTGCCAATAGAGATACCATATCACCCATTGGAATTGTTAGAGATGTTGAAGTCTTGTGTGGGAAAACTAAATATCCTGCTGATTTTCTTGTTCTTGGTTCCCCACAAGATAGCTTTTGTCCCATTATATTTGGCAGACCCTTCTTGAACACTGTTAATGCTAAGATAGACTGCGAAAAGGATGTTGTTACTATTGGTTTGGGTGATATGTCTCATGAGTTTAATTTTCTAAATTTAGTAGACAACACCGTGAAGAGGAATTGCCTAGTAAAGATGAAATTATTGGTCTTGCTTCTATTGCCGTACCTCCTAGTGATCCTTTAGAACAATATTTGCTAGACCATGAAAATGATATGTTTATGAATGAAAGAAGGGAAATAGATGAAGTATTCTTTAAACAGGAACCCATCCTGAAACACAATTTGCCTGTTGAAATCCTAGGGGATCCTTCTCCACCCAAGGGTGATCCCGTGTTTGAGCTCAAACCGTTACATGATACTCTTAAATATGCTTATCTTGATGAGAAGAAGATATATCCTGTTATTATTAGTGTTAACCTTTCAGAGCATGAAGAAGAGAGATTATTGAAAACTCTGAAGAAGCACCGTGCTGCTATTGGATATACTCTTGATGATCTTAAGGGCATTAGTCCCACTCTATGTCAACATAAAATAAATTTGGAGAAAGATGCCAAACCAGTTCGTGATCACCAACGGCGGCTGAATCCTAAGATGAAAGAAGTGGTAAGAAAGGAAATACTAAAGCTTCTTGAGGCAGGTATTATTTATGCCGTTGCTGATAGTCAGTGGGTAAGTCCTGTCCATTGTGTCCCTAAGAAGGGATGTATTACTGTCGTTCCTAATGATAAAGATGAATTGTTTCCGCAAAGAATTATTACAGGTTATAGAATGGTAATTGATTTCCGTAAATTAAATAAGCTACTAAAAAGGATCATTACCCCTTACCTTTTATCGATCAAATGCTAGAAAGATTATCCAAACATACACATTTTTGCTTTCTAGATGGTTACTCTGGTTTCTCTCAAATACCTGTGTCAGCCGATGATCAATCAAAGACCACTTTTACTTGCCCTTTCGGTACTTTTGCTTATAGACGTATGCCTTTTGGTTTATGTAATGCACCTGCTACCTTTCAAAGATGCATGATGGCTATATTCTCTGACTTTTGTGAAAAGATTTGTGAGGTTTTCATGGATGATTTCTCCGTTTATGGACCCTCTTTTGATGATTGCTTGAGCAACCTTGATGGAGTTTTGCAGAGATGTGAAGAAACTAACCTTGTTTTGAATTGGGAAAAGTGCCACTTTATGGTTAATGAAGGTATTGTCTTGGGGCATAAAATTTCTGAAAGAGGTATTGAAGTTGATAAATCCAAGGTTGATGCTATTGAAAAGATGCCATGTCCCAAGGACATCAAAGGTATAAGAAGTTTCCTTGGTCATGCCGGTTTTTATAGGAGGTTCATTAAGGACTTCTCCAAAATTTCTCGGCCTCTGACTAATTTATTGCAAAAAGATATACTGTTTGTCTTTGATGATGATTGTGTAGAAGCATTTGAAATACTTAAGAAAGCATTTATCTCTACACCTGTTGTTTAGCCACCTGATTGGAATTTACCCTTTGAAATTATGTGTGATGCCAGTGATTATGCTGTAGGTGTTGTTCTAGGGCAAAGAGTTAAGAAATTAAATGTTATTCAATATGCTAGTAAAACTCTAGACAATGCTCAGAGAAATTATGCTACTACTGAAAAAGAATTCTTAGCAGTTGTATTTGCTTGTGACAAGTTCAGACCTTATATTGTTGATTCTAAAGTAACTATTCACACTGATCATGCTGCTATCAAATAGCTTATGGAAAAGAAAGATGCTAAACCTAGACTTATTAGATGGGTTCTCTTGTTACAAGAATTTGATTTGCATATTATTGATAGAAAGGGCGCTGAGAACCCCGTTGCAGATAACTTGTCTAGGTTAGAAAATGTTCTTGATGACCCACTACCAATTGATGATAGCTTTCCTGATGAACAATTAAATGTCATAAATGCTTCTCGTACTGCTCCATGGTATGCTGATTATGCTAATTACATTGTTGCTAAATTTATACCACCTAGTTTCACATACCAACAAAAGAAAAAGTTTTTCTATGATTTAAGACATTACTTCTGGGATGACCCACATCTTTATAAAGAAGGAGTAGATGGTGTTATTAGACGTTGTGTACCTGAGCATGAACAGGAACAGATCCTACGCAAGTGTCACTCCGAAGCTTATGGAGGACACCACGCTGGAGACAGAACTGCACATAAGGTATTGCAATCCGGTTTTTATTGGCCTACTCTCTTCAAGGATGCCCGTAAGTTTGTTTTATCTTGTGATGAATGTCAAAGAATTGGTAATATTAGTAGACGTCAAGAAATGCCTATGAATTATTCACTTGTTATTGAACCATTTGATGTTTGGGGCTTTGATTATATGGGACCTTTTCCTGCCTCTAATGGATACACACATATTTTAGTTGCTGTTGATTACGTTACTAAGTGGGTAGAAGCTATTCCAACTAGTAGTGCTGATCATAACACTTCTATTAAGATGCTTAAAGAAGTTATTTTTCCGAGGTTTGGAGTCCCTAGATATTTAATGACTGATGGTGGTTCACATTTTATTCATGGTGCTTTTCGTAAAATGCTTGCTAAGTATGATGTTAATCATAGAATTGCATCTCCTTATCACCCGCAGTCTAGTGGTCAAGTAGAATTGAGCAATAGAGAGCTCAAATTAATTTTGCAAAAGACTGTTAATAGATCTAGAAAGAATTGGTCCAAGAAACTTGATGATGCATTATGGGCCTATAGAACTGCATATAAAAATCCTATGGGTATGTCTCCGTATAAAATGGTTTATGGAAAAGCATGTCACTTACCTCTCGAACTAGAACATAAGGCATATTGGGCTATTAAAGAGCTCAATTATGATTTCAAACTTGCCGGTGAGAAGAGGTTATTTGACATTAGCTCACTTGATGAATGGAGAACCCAAGCCTATGAAATGCCAAATTGTTTAAAGAAAAAGTTAAAAGATGGCATGACAAAAGGATACAAAAGCGTGAGTTTAATGTAGGTGATTATGTATTGCTATACAACTCTCGTTTAAGATTTTTTTTGCAGGAAAACTTCTCTCTAAATGGGAAGGTCCTTACGTTATCGAGGAGGTCTATCGTTCCGGTGCCATAAAAATCAACAACTTTGAAGGCACAAACCCGAAGGTGGTGAACGGTCAAAGAATTAAACATTATATCTCAGGTAATCCCATAAATGTTGAAACCAATGTTATTGAAACCGTAACCCCGGAGGAATACATAAGGGACACTTTCCGAACGTTTCAGACTCCGAAAAGGAATAGGTATGTGGTACGGTAAGTAAACCAACTCCAAAACAGTTCTAAAGGCAATTTTTCTCCGTTTTGAAATATTTCGAAAAATAGAAAAATAAGAAGCAGTCCGGGAAGGACACGAGGGTGGAGGCGCACCCTCCCCGCCTGGGCGCGCCCCCTCCCTCTTGGGCACCTCGTGTGTTCTCCGGACTCCATTTTCTTGCAGGATACGTATTTTGGTCGGTAAAAATTCATTATATAATCTCCTGAGGGTTTTGACTCCTGTATCACGCAAATATCCTCTGTTCTTGTTTCGAGCTATTTTTTTGACAGATCTAGATCGTCATGACGTCTCCAAGTGCTCCCAAGGACAAGTTCTTTGAGAAGGTCATCAACCCCTACCTCGAGGAGGTGCTGCAACACCCTCAAACCATTGAGATGCATGAGGGGGTGCTGCACATCCGCGATGTTGAGGGACCCAGGAGGACTGGAAGCGTGGGGACAAGGCTCGAGGGAATGGAGCAACAAGTTTTCAAGTGCCAGGAGATGGTGGAGCGTGGACTTGACTCCAATCACATAATGATCACGGAGTTCACCAACAACCACAAGCTGGATGCCAAGGACATTGGGGAAGCCATCTTCAAGCTCCACGAGAAAATCGAGCACCTCCAAGCCCAAATCAATGACCTGCAAAACCAAAACTATGAGTATGAATATAGATTCAAGAGGATGAGTTTGGCTGCATATTTAAGGATCCCGGAGACGCGATCATCCTTCTATGATGGTGAGCCTATGCCTTAGAAGATGGACGACAAGCCTACATCAGCAACAACCCATTCACCAGCAAAGGAGATATAATCACATGGGTATGGGCACTCCCCTTGGCAACTGCCAAGCTTGGGGGAGGTGCCCCGGTATCGTATCACCATCACATCCCTATCTTTACCGTTTTTCTTAGTTCGATCCTTTTTAGTATTATCTTGATCTAGTGGAATAAAGTTTTGGTATGATCTAGTTTTGAGTTTTGCTTTATGATCCCTTTATGTAATCGAGTCCGTGAGCTATATAATAAAGATTAGTGTTGAGTCAAGGGCTTGATTATCTTGCTATGATCTTGAGTGAATAAAAGAAAAGAGAAAATAATAAAAAGAAGAAAGAGATTATATTGACCTTATGGAGAGTAATGACTTCACATATAAAGAGTATGATGATTAAAAGTTGTTGAGAGTTGACAAACATAGCTTTGGTCATCGTTGCAATTAATAGGAAGTAATAAAGAAAGAGAGGTTTCACATATAAATATACTATCTTGGACATCTTTTATGATTGTGAGCACTCATTAAAATATGACATGCTAAAGAGTTGATGTTGGACAAGGAAGACAACGTAATGGGTTATGTTTTCTTATATCTGAGATAAAGTATATTGTCATGGATCATCCAACATGTTGAGCTTGCCTTTCCCCCTCATGCTAGCCAAATTATTTGCACCAAGTAGAGATACTACTTGTGCTTCCAAATACCCTTAAACCCAGTTTTGCCATGAGAGTCCACCATATCTACCTATTGATTGAGTAAGATCCTTCAAGTAAGTTGTCATCGGTGCAAGCAATAAAAATTGCTCTCTAAATATGTCTGATTGATTGGTGTGGAGGAAATAAGCTTTATACGATCTTGTGATGTGGAAGAAATAAAAGTGACGGACTGCATAATAAAGGTCTATATCACAAGTGGCAATATAAAGTGACGTTCTTTCGCATTAAGATTTTGTGCATCCAACCATAAAAGCGCATGGCAACCTCTGCTTCCCTCTGCGAAGGGCCTATCTTTTATTATTACCTTCTACCTTATGCAAGAGTCATGGTGATCTTCACCTTTCCTTTTTACATTTCATCCTTTGGCAAGCACAGTGTGTTGGAAAGATCCTGATATATATATATATATATATATATATATATATATATATATATATATATATATATATATCTAATTGGATGTAAGTTAGCATGAGTTATTATTGTTGACATTACCCTTGAGGTAAAACGTTGGGAGGCGAAACTATAAGCCCCTATCTTTCTCTGTGTCCGATTAAAACTCCGTAACCACAAGTATTGCGTGAGTGTTAGCAATTATGAAAGACTAAATGATAGTTGAGTATGTGGACTTGCTAGAAAGCTCTGACATAGACTCTTTCTGATGTTATGATAAATTGCAATTGCTTCAATGACTGAGATTATAGTTTGTTAGTTCTCAATAAAGTTTCTGATTCATACTTTGCATTGTGAATAGATTATTACTTGAGCATAAGAAATCATATGACAATATCCATATATGTTGCTGTTATGAGAATAATCATCATGCCCTCATGTCCGTATTTTATTTTATCGACACCTCTACCTCTAAACATGTGGACATATTTATCGTTATCGGCTTCCGCTTGAGGACAAGCGAGGTCTAAGCTTGGGGGAGTTGATACGTCCATTTTGCATCATGCTTTTATATCGATATTTATTGCATTATGGGCTGTTATTACACATTATGTCACAATACTTATGCCTATTCTCTCTTATTTTACAAGGTTTACATAAGGAGGGAGAATGCCGGCAGCTGGAATTCTAGGCTGGAAAAGGAGCAAATATTAGAGACATATTCTGCACAACTCCAAAAGTCCTGAAACTCCACGAAAGTCATTTTTGGAAATAATAAAAAATACTGAGCGGAAGAAATACAAGAGGGGGCCCACACCCTGCCACGAGGGTGGGGGGCGCGCCCCCTGCCTCGTGGGCCCCCTGTTGGCCTTCCGATGCCCATCTTCTGCTATATGAAGTCTTTCGTCCGAAGAAAAATCATAAGCAAGCTTTCGGGACGAGACTCCGCCGCCACGAGGCGGAACCTTGGCGGAACCAATCTAGGGCTCCAGCAGAGCTGTTCTGCTGGGGACACTTCCCTCCGGGAGGGGGAAATCATCGCCATCGTCATCACCAAAGCTCCTCTCATCGGGAGAGGGTAATCTCCATCAACATCTTCACCAGCACCATCTCCTCTCAAACCCTAGTTCATCTCTTGTATCCAATTCTTGTCTCTAAGTCTGGGATTGGTACCTGTAGGTTGCTAGTAGTGTTGATTACTCCTTGTAGTTGATGCTAGTTGGTTTATTTGGTGGAAGATCATATGTTCAGATCCTATTATGCATATTAATACTCCTCTGATTATGAACATGAATATGCTTTGTGAGTAGTTACGTTTGTTCCTGAGGACATGGGAGAAGTCTTGCTATTAGTAGTCATGTGAATTTGGTATTCGTTCGATATTTTGATGAGATGTATGTTGTCTATCCTCTAGTGGTGTTATGTGAACGTCGACTACATGACACTTCACCATTATTTGGGCCTAGAGGAAGGCATTGGGAAGTAATAAGTAGATGATGGGTTGCTAGAGTGACAGAAGCTTAAACCCTAGTTTATGCGTTGCTTCGTAAGGGGCTGATTTGGATCCATATGTTTCATGCTATGGTTAGGTTTACCTTAATACTTCTTTTGTAGTTGCGGATGCTTGCAATAGGGGTTAATCATAAGTGGGATGCTTGTCCAAGTAAGGGCAGCACCCAAGCACCGGTCCACCCACATATCAAATTATCAAAGTACCGAACGCGAATCATATGAACGTGATGAAAACTAGCTTGACGATAATTCCCATGTGTCCTCGGGAGCGCTTTTCCTTATATAAGAGTTTGTCCAGGCTTGTCCTTTGCTACAAAAAGGATTGGGCCACCTTGCTGCACTTTATTTACTTTTGTTACTTGTTGCTCGTTACCAATTATCTTATCACAAAACTATCTGTTACCTATAATTTCAGTGCTTGCAGAGAATACCTTGCTGAAAACCGCTTATCATTTCCTTCTGCTCCTCGTTGGGTTCGACACTCTTACTTATCGAAAGGACTACGATAGATCCCCTATACTTGTGGGTCATCAAGACTCTTTTCTGGCGCCGTTGCCGGGGAGTGAAGCGCCTTTGGTAGGTGGAATTTGGTAAGGAAAAATTTATATAGTGTGCTGAAATTTACTGTCACTTGTTACTATGGAAAGTAATCCTCTGAGGGGCTTGTTCGGGGTATCTTCACCCCGACCAGTAGAGCAAAGAGTTGCTCCTCAACCTACTGAACCTACTGAAAATGAAAATGTCTACTTTGAATTCCTTCGGGTATGTTAGAAAAACTGCTAGCTAATCCTTTTGCAGGAGATGGAACAATGCATCCTGATGAGCACCTAATATATGTGGATGAAGTTTGTGGATTATTTAAGCTTGCAGGTATACCCGATGATGTTATTAAGAAGAAGGTCTTCCCTTTATCTTTGAAGGGAGATGCATTGACATGGTATAGGCTATGTGATGATATGGGATCATGGAACTACAAACGATTGAAATTGGAATTTCATCAGAAGTTTTATCCTATGCATCTTGTTCATCGTGATCGCAATTATATATATAATTTTTGGCCTCGCGAAGGAGAAAGCATCGCTCAAGCTTGGGGGAGGCTTAAATCAATGTTATATTCATGCCCCAATCATGAGCTCCCAAGAGAAATAATTATTCAAAATTTTTATGCTCGACTTTCTGATAACAATCGCACCATGCTCGATACTTCTTGTGCTAGCTCTTTTATGATGAAGACTATTGAATTTAAATGGGATTTATTGGAAAGAATTAAACGCAACTCTGAAGATTGGGATCTCGACGAAGGTAAGGAGTCAGGTATGACACCTAAGTTTGATTGTGTTAAATCTTCTATGGATACCGATGTTTTCCGTAAATTTAGCACTAAATATGGACTTGACTCTGAGATAGTAGCTTCTTTCTCTGAACCTTTTGTTGCTTTTGTTGATCTCCCTAAGGAGAAGTGGTTTAAATATCATCCTCCCATAGAAGTAAAAGTAGCTGCACCTATTAAAGTTGAAGAAAAGACTATCACTTATAATGATCCAATTGTTCCTACTGCTTATGTAGAGAAACCACCTTTTCCTGTTAAGATAAAAGATCATGCTAAATCTTCAACTGTGGTTCGTAAAAGCAATATTAGAACCTATACACCTCCTGAGCAAGTTAAAGTTGAACCTAATACTGCTATTGTTAAAGATCTCTTGGCTGATAATATTGATGGGCATGTTATTTATTTCTGTGATGAAACTGCTAGAATTGCTAAACCTTGCACTAAAGATAAACAAAGATCGGTGGTAGGCATGCCTGTTATTTCTGTTAAAATAGGAGATCATTGTTATCATGGCTTATGTGACATGGGTGCTAGCGCTAGTGCTATACCTCATGACTTATACAAAGAAATTATGCATGATATTGCACCTGCTGAGATAGAAGATATTGATGTTACCATCAAGCATGCCAATATAGATACCATATCACCCATTGGAATTGTTAGAGATGTTGAAGTCTTGTGTGGGAAAACTAAATATCCTGCTGATTTTCTTGTTCTTGGTTCCCCACAAGATAGCTTTTGTCCCATTATATTTGGCAGACCCTTCTTGAACATTGTTAATGCTAAGATAGACTGCGAAAAAGATGTTGTTACTATGTTTGGGTGATATGTCTCATGAGTTTAATTTCTCTAAATTTAGTAGACAACACCGTGAAGAGGAATTGCCTAGTAAGGATGAAATTATTGGTCTTGCTTCTATTGCCGTACCTCCTAGTGATCCTTTAGAACAATATTTGCTAGACCATGAAAATGATATGTTTATGAATGAAAGAAGGGAAATAGATGAAGTATTCTTTAAACAGGAACCCATCCTGAAACACAATTTGCCTGTTGAAATCCTAGGGGATCCTCCTCCACCCAAGGGTGATCCCGTGTTTGAGCTTAAACCGTTACCTGATACTCTTAAATATGCTTATCTTGATGAGAAGAAGATATATCCTATTATTATTAGTGCTAACCTTTCAGAGCATGAAGAAGAGAGATTATTGAAAACTCTGAAGAAGCACTGTGCTGCTATTGGATATACTCTTGATGATCTTAAGGGCATTAGTCCCACTCTATGTCAACACAAAATAAATTTGGAGAAAGATGCCAAACCAGTTCGTGATCACCAACGGCGGCTGAATCCTAAGATGAAAGAAGTGGTAAGAAAGGAAATACTAAAGCTTCTTGAGGCAGGTATTATTTATGCCGTTGCTGATAGTCAGTGGGTAAGTCCTGTCCATTGTGTCCCTAAGAAGGGAGGTATTACTGTCGTTCCTAATGATAAAGATGAATTGATTCCGCAAAGAATTATTACAGGTTATAGGATGGTAATTGATTTCCGTAAATTAAATAAAGCTACTAAAAAGGATCATTACCCCTTACCTTTCATCGATCAAATGCTAGAAAGATTATCCAAACATACACATTTTTGCTTTCTAGATGGTTACTCTGGTTTCTCTCAAATACCTGTGTCAGCCAATGATCAATCAAAGACTACTTTTACTTGCCCTTTCGGTACTTTTGCTTATAGACGTATGCCTTTTGGTTTATGTAATGCACCTGCTACCTTTCAAAGATGCATGATGGCTATATTCTCTGACTTTTGTGAAAAGATTTGTGAGGTTTTCATGGATGATTTCTCCGTTTATGGATCCTCTTTTGATGATTGCTTGAGCAACCTTGATGGAGTTTTGCAGAGATGTGAAGAAACTAACCTTGTTTTGAATTGGGAAAGTGCCACTTTATGGTTAATGAAGGTATTGTCTTGGGGCATAAAATTTCTGAAAGAGGTATTGAAGTTGATAAAGCCAAGGTTGATGCTATTGAAAAGATGCCATGTCCCAAGGACATCAAAGGTATAAGAAGTTTCCTTGGTCATGCCGGTTTTTATAGGAGGTTCATTAAGGACTTCTCCAAAATTTCTCGGCCTCTGACTAGTTTATTGCAAAAAGATATACCATTTGTCTTTGATGATGATTGTGTAGAAGCATTTGAAATACTTAAGAAAGCATTTATCTCTGCACCTATTGTTTAGCCACCTGATTGGAATTTACCCTTTGAAATTATGTGTGATGCCAGTGATTATGCTGTAGGTGCTATTCTAGGGCAAAGAGTTGATAAGAAATTAAATGTTATTCAATATGCTAGTAAAACTCTAGACAATGCTCAGAGAAATTATGCTACTACTGAAAATGAATTCTTAGCAGTTGTATTTGCTTGTGATAAGTTCAGACCTTATATTGTTGATTCTAAAGTAACTATTCACACTGATCATGCTGCTATTAAATATCTTATGGAAAAGAAAGATGCTAAACCTAGACTTATTAGATGGGTTCTCTTGTTACAAGAATTTGATTTGCATATTATTGATAGAAAGGGAGCTGAGAACCCCGTTGCAGACAACTTGTCTAGGTTAGAAAATGTTCTTGATGACCCACTACCAATTGATGATAGCTTTCCTGATGAACAATTAAATGTCATAAATGCTTCTCGTACTGCTCCATGGTATGCTGATTATGCTAATTACATTGTTGCTAAATTTATACCACCTAGTTTCACATACCAACAAAAGAAAAAGTTTTTCTATGATTTAAGACATTACTTTTGGGATGACCCACATCTTTATAAGAAGGAGTAGATGGTTATTAGACTTGTACCTGAGCATGAAGGAAGATCCTACGCAAGTGTCACTCCGAAGCTTATGGAGGACACCACGCTGGAGACAGAACTGCACATAAGGTATTGCAATCCAATTTTTATTGGCCTACTCTCTTCAAGGATGCCCGTAAGTTTGTTTTATCTTGCGATGAATGTCAAAGAATTGGTAATATAGTAGACGTCAAGAAATGCCTATGAACTATTCACTTGTTATTGAACCATTTGATGTTTGGGGCTTTGATTATATGGGACCTTTTCCTCCGTCTAATGGATACAGACATATTTTAGTTGCTGTTGATTACATTACTAAGTGGGTAGAAGCTATTCCAACTAGTAGTGCTGATCATAACACTTCTATTAAGATGCTTAAAGAAGTTATTTTTCCGACGTTTGGAGTCCCTAGATATTTAATGACTGATGGTGGTTCACATTTTATTCATGGTGCTTTTCGTAAAATGCTTGCTAAGTATGATGTTAATCATAGAATTGCATCTCCTTATCACCCGCAGTCTAGTGGTCAAGTAGAATTGAGCAATAGAGAGCTCAAATTAATTTTGCAAAAGACTGTTAATAGATCTAGAAAGAATTGGTCCAAGAAACTTGATGATGCATTATGGGCCTACAGAACTGCATATAAAAATCCTATGGGTATGTCTCCGTATAAAATGGTTTATGGAAAAGCATGTCACTTACCTCTCGAACTAGAACATAAGGCATATTGGGCTATTAAAGAGCTCAATTATGATTTCAAACTTGCCGGTGAGAAGAGGTTATTTGACATTAGCTCACTTGAGGAATGGAGAACACAAGCCTATGAAAATGCCAAATTGTTTAAAGAAAAAGTTAAAAGATGGCATGACAAAAGGATACAAAAGCGTGAGTTTAATATAGGTGATTATGTGTTGCTATACAACTCTCGTTTAAGATTTTTTTTGCAGGAAAATTTCTCTCTAAATGGGAAGGTCCTTACGTTATCGAGGAGGTCTATCGTTCCGGTGCCATAAAAATCAACAACTTTGAAGGCACCAACCCGAAGGTGGTGAACGGTCAAAGAATTAAACATTATATCTCAGGTAATCCCATAAATGTTGAAACCAATGTTATTGAAACCGTAACCCCGGAGGAATACATAAGGGACACTTTCCGGAACGTTTCAGACTCCGAAAAGGAATAGGTATGTGGTACGGTAAGTAAACCAACTCCAAAACAGTTCTAAAGGCAATTTTTCTCCGTTTTGGAATATTTAGAAAAATAGAAAAATAAGAAGCAGTCCGGGAAGGACACGAGGGTGGAGGGCGCGCCCTACCCCCCTGGGCGCGCCCCCTGCCTCGTGGGCACCTCGTGTGCTCTCCGGATTACGTTTTCTTGCAGGATACGTATTTTGGTCGGTAAAAATTCATTATATAATCTGCTGAGGGTTTTGACTCCTGTATCACGCAAATATCCTCTGTTCTTGTTTCGAGCTATTTTTTTGACAGATCTAGATCGTCATGACGTCTCCAAGTGCTCCCAAGGACAAGTTCTTTGAGAAGGTCATCAACCCCTACCTCGAGGAGGTGCTGCAACACCCTCAAACCATTGAGATGCATGAGGGGGTGCTGCACATCCGCGATGTTGGGGGACCCAGGAGGACCGGAAGCGTGGGGACAAGGCTCGAGGCAATGGAGCAACAAGTTTTCAAGTGCCAGGAGATGGTGGAGCGTGGACTTGACTCCAGTCACATAATGATCATGGAGTTCACCAACAACCACAAGCTGGATGCCAAGGACATTGGGGAAGCCATCTTCAAGCTCCACGAGAAAATCGAGCACCTCCAAGCCCAAATCTATGACCTGCAAAACCAAAACTGTGAGTATGAATATAGATTCAAGAGGATGAGTTTGGCTGCATATTTAAGGATCTCGGAGACTCGATCATCCTTCTATGATGGTGAGCCTTGCCACCCTAATCGGCCTCCATGGTCGGAACCTCTTTGAAGCACTGGTGGCCCTGCGATTGCCCGCCGACGCCACGAAGAATGTCCACCTGGAGGTCACGCTCGCCGCGAGGCACCTCGCCCTGCAAGAAACCGTCGACCTACACATCCATGTGTACGAAACGGATCGTGTACATAGGTATCTACAAGGCCAGTGAGGACGCTACGACGTTGGCCTTCTTCAGCCGGCTGGAACCGTTGGATGCCTTAGTTGAGAAGCACCTTGACCTCGCCACACAAGCCGCCGCTCCTTAGCCGCCGGTCGGTGGCCCGGCCGGCGCACTGAGTTGAGGAGGAGGAGGTCGTACGTTGATGGATGCTTCTTTCTTCTTGCCTCCTGTAACCACCACTGCGATCGCTCATCGTGGCCTTAATTCTTATTTTGCTATTGCATTCTCGTTCCAGTCAATACAGACATGTGCGATCCCTTTGCTCAATACAGACATGTCTGTTCCAGTCTTATTTTGATTGGCTTGAATGAAGGTCTATCCCGCCGTTAGGCGCCGCAGCGCGCTGTGCTCGCCGTTAGGCGCCACGGCGCGCTCTGCTCGCGTCCGTCGGCGTGCTCGGCTTGTGGACAACTTTTCCTTGCGTGTTCAACTGCTATATGCATATATATATATGGTTGCTCGCCGTTGAGGCGACCGCAGAGCGCTCTGCTCGCGTCCCTCCGCATGCGCGCTCTGCCAACTGTTGGGCGTGTGCATGCAGTTGCGCCGCGCGCGTTGCCACATGATGCAGTTACGTGCGGCACGCTGGAGTTACGCGCTACAAATTAGAACTTCCATCAGGGCTTGCCGATATTCCCGGCCGTCCGGCTTCCCCTTTAATTCCCGCGGCCATTATAACCTTAGTCTCTTCAACCTTTCGATCGCGCCCCACAACACAACAAGCACACCCATGACGACACATAGAGAGGGGATGTCCGGCGGCGCTCCAATGGAGTTCGGCGAGCATAGAATGGAGACCTACGCGAGGGAGACGGATCTCTCGGTGGTGTACACCATCGACCCGGCCGTGGTGGACGACTACATCAACAAAGTTGAGTAGTTGCTTGCTGGAGACAAGTACAAGGTGGTCGGCATCGACCTCCAGTACACCGCCGGTCGTCCCGGCATAGATCAGAAGGTTGTCGTCACCCAGTTGTGCGTGCACCATCATGTCCTCATCTACCACTACTGCATGGCCACAAAGCCTTGCGACCATTTCAACAGTTTTGTCAACAGCACTGACTACAAGTTCACCACGGTGGATACCACCAGCGATGTAAAAGCGCTCAGTGTTACGGGCTTGGCCTGCAAGAACCTTGTCGAAATCCGTGACCACTACACGGTCTGGGGTAGCACGAAGAAGGACTCCTTGGTCGAACTCGCCTCGACCATCATCGACCCGTACTATGAAAAGATGAAGCAGGATGCCCAGAGTACAAGTCCCGTATCCTGGCACGGGGCCTGGATGCGACAACTGGATGAACCTCACCTCAGGTTTACGGCCAAGAGCGTGTACACATGCTACGAGATGCACAGGCGGATCGTTGACATGAGGAAGTGCCTCGTTACCCAAATCGACGAGCCCGGATCGAGCCATGAGCAGAGCAAGCAGGGTCACAAGAAGTAGATGATGATCAGATGATTGTTTATGCTAGTTAATCATGTATATAATATATAATTTACTTTATTGGTGTGTGGAAATTTAATGTGTGTAGTAGCCACCTATGTAATTATGCATGTAATAGTTTACTTTGGTGTGTGCAGATGCCATGGTTGTAGTAGCCACCTATGTAAGTGGATGTTTAATTTGGTTATGCAAGCATGTCCTTATAAGTGTGTATATATATGTTGTTGTTCTGTATGCATCCCATCCCACAACACACACGTCTTGTTAAGTTGAACCGTTTATGTTCTCTTGTGTCAACGCAAACAGTTCGTCCGAGTGAACTGCATGCCGTATATCGCACACAACTTCATCTGGCTGACCGTTTGTTTTGTGTTGCCTAATCACAAACAGTTCATCCGAGTGAACCGTATGCTGTACATCGCACACACCTTCATCTGGCTGACCGTTTCTTTTGTGTTGCTTAATCACAAACAGTTTATCCGAGTGAACCGTATGCTGTACATCGCACACACCTTCATCTGGCTGCCCGGTTCTTTTGTTCCTCCTCATCGAAAATGGTTAATTTAACGGAACCGTATTGCCCTGAATCACACACGCAACTAAAATCTGAACCGTGTTTGATGCATCCTCCATCGCAAATGTTTTGCACCTTTTTTGACGGGTTTTTACACCACCGTTTGCGATTATGGCATCGCACACAGTTTTGTCGAAGGGTCTCTGATCGTAGTGTCGCGTTAGTAGCATCCTGCAGTAGTGACCCTTCATTAACCTCTACCCATTCATTATCATCGCCATCATCTTCCTGTGGAAAATGAAATATAATGATTCAGATTTTACAAGCCAAACATTTACAAAATACTATCAATGTGAATTGATTGATTAGGAATACAAATAATGAACCGAAACACATACAAAATAATTAGTAAGTACCACTACATAATTAATTGCAATGTGCAAAATTGTATCAAGACTTCCAACGGTTTTATACCAAATTAGAAGTTGCATTGAGTAGTAAGTGATACTGTGATAGTGATACTAATAACCATCTAAACTAGTAGAAGTCAGGACATTTACTTACTAGACTGTTCTTGCATTTAAGTAGTATTTTTTACCATCTAAAATATAAGTCAGAACTTAGAACATGTACAAAATTTAGGGAATGAAATTATAATTCACAAGATATCCGCAAACATTCAGCTAGGTACTTGAACAAGACTAATCTGGTGCGTGTGTCAGTATGTGTGTGACAAAGTATTTCACCTAACTACACTGGTATTTCCACAATCAAGTAACCACAGTTGGTATTTCAGCAGATTCACAATCTTAACTACAATTTGGATGAACTAGGGTGTCAAAGATTCAAAGTATATGCTAATATGAAGTGGAATT
The DNA here is from genome assembly GCF_018294505.1 of Triticum aestivum. Classification (NCBI taxonomy): domain Eukaryota; kingdom Viridiplantae; phylum Streptophyta; class Magnoliopsida; order Poales; family Poaceae; genus Triticum; species Triticum aestivum. The sequence continues at coordinate 581,424,471 of NC_057814.1, read as the reverse complement.
AATAGAAAATGAAAAGGAGAGTGTGAGACAAACAATCTCACCGGTCCTGATCCAACGCCAACGGCATCGGCATCAGCGTCAGAGCATGTCGGTGATGTCGCCGCCTCTGCTCTTGGACGCCTTTGTCCTTGCGCTTGCTGTCGAGGATGAGAAGGCTTTGCTGCTGTGGCCTGCTAGTGATCTAGCCCTGCAGTAGCAGTGTATCGGAGCCGTGGAGAATCGGGGATGGGCGCTGTTCCTAGACTGCTACTGGGCATTATCTCCTGGGCTGTGCTAAAGTAGTGAATATACCTAGTATAAAATTGCTTTTGTAATTTTGGAAGGGGGGGCCGTGGCCCAGTTTCGCCTCCACTACCCTCCGCCAGTGGATCGAAGAGTCCTTCTTCGGTCTACATAAGGCCGACGGGGTTATATAATTGTAATTTATGAACTACGTCATACATTATCGAAATTTGTTATAAAAAAGTAATATTTTTCCTAAAAATCATGTATATAGACATATCTTAGACTGTACTCCCTCCGTTCTCAAATATAAGTCTTTTTAAAGATTTTAACAAGTGACTACATACGGAGCAAAATGAGTGAATCTACTCCCTAAAATATGTCTACATACATCCGTATGTTGTAGTCCATTTAAAATGTCTAAAAAGACTTATATTTAGGAACGGGGGAGTAGATTCTACAGTCCACATTGAAATCTCTAAATAAACTCATATTTAGGAACGGAGGGAGTATATCATGTCATCAATATGTCTAGTTGACATTGTATGATAGTAATAGCAGGATGATCAGCTCGCAGCACGGAAAAGAAAAGGACAGCTAGTGCTTATCTACTTTCTATACTAGTGCACTCTCTTGCTATTTTCCTTTTTTATTCCATTAATCAGCAGTAGCAACGGTACAAGGATACATGCAGCGGTTTGTGCAAGAAGTTCCCACTCCATACCAATGGATGAGCCGGTAAACGAAGCACCTAATGGACAAGGACGCTTTACCCTCGCAAATGTGCAAGAAGTTCCCTTTTTTTTTCTTTTCTAAAAAAAAACCCGACAAATATGTACGATATCTGCAGGATAGCTGCATGATTTCAGTGTGAATTAAGAATACTTCCATTTTGAAAATACACAGCTGTAGTACCACTAGCTATGCTCCCTGCCCACCTCTATATATGCCACATTACACGGCTTCTCCTGAGTCCTCAATCCTACCCCTGACACCTTCTCTTTATCTCAAGAATATCACTACCTTCATTCAAGCATAGGGTTGCAGAGGGGGTGCGTACTGGGATAGCTAGATATGGGGAGTGTTGGTAACTATTTGCCTCTCATTGGTATGATCCTGGTGCAACTGGGTCTTGCTGGTCTGAATGTGTTGTCAAAGCTCACCATGGCGTCCGGCATGAGCCCTTACGTGCTCATCACCTACCGAAATATTCTTGGGGCTGTCTTCCTCGCTCCCTTTGCTTTCTTCTTCGAACGGTATGATTTAATTTCTTCTATAAACGTTTCTAATTTCTTGATGGCTAGATATGTTTTTTTTAAACGGAGGCTTGATTTGCCTCTTCTATTAAATAAGGAAGGAGCGGAGTTTAGAGTTTTACAAGAGCACCCACATACACGACATGGCAATTACTCACGGAAAAAAAATGATCCCTAGTCTTTTAGCATCGGCAGTGATCCAAAGCTTTGCCTCCTACAAGATGTTGCTAAGTAGGATAGGCGGCGGCGTGCTAGCTCTTGTGACGGAACACCCTCGCATTTCGCTCGTTTCAAATGGTCAAAGAGACAAGCATAGCGAGGGAGGTCATAGCGCTCCGGTTGGGGATGTGGTTGTCAGTTCTCTTGTCCCACCATTCGCGGACGGAATCGTCAAGGTGCCAAACGGTGGTGTCCATATGAGCAAGGCCAAGCTTTTCGATGATAGTCCTCCATAGCCGGAGCGTGTAGCGGCACTTGAAGAAGAGGTGTGCACTCGATTCTTGCTCTCTTGAGCAAAGAGGGCAGAGCCCACAATTTTTCTAGCCCCGTCTCTCCAAGCGATCGGCGGTCCAAATCCTATCTTGGATAGCCAACCAAGAAAAAAATTTGACCTCGGGGGGAGCCCAAGCCTTCCAAACCATGCGGTCCATAGGGGAAAGAGTTAGCCCCAGGAACTGGGCCTTATATGCGGTGGCCGCCGTGTAAATCCTGTCATTCGAGTGCTTCCAAAAGATATCATCCTCAAGCTGTCCATCAATATGAACCTAGCTCGTTGACAAGCATCCAAAGAGTGAAAAATTCTCGAATGTGTTCGCCGGAGACAACAGTGTTGTAGTTGATATTGACGATCCAAGCATTGCACTTTAGAGCCTCCCTCACCTTCCAATTCTTTCTTGTCGAGGCCTCATAGATTAGCGGTGCAAAGTCTTTGGGCTTACACCCGAGAAGCCAAGGGGAGTCCAAAAAAGGCGTTTTGGCTCCGTTCCCCACGGTGATGGTAGTGGAGGCATAGAAGAAGTTGAGATCATCATCCGTGTAAGGATTGCCAAATCCCACCTATAATCTGTGAGGTTCCTTTCACTCATACCAAGGCCATATTAGCCTGAGAGCAGGTGCAAATTTGCCAGTATTAAGCACCCCAAGGCCACCATACTCCTTTGGCCTACAGACCGTATCCCAATTAATCTTGCATTCGGCCTATACAGGCTATATATGTTACACACTAAAGCACAAGGCATTATGTAAATCTGCGCTTTATTTAGAAGGAGATGAGTCCACCTTTCATAAAAGGAAGTTTCTTGTTTTCAGCTGACTTCTTGATCTAAGATGTAATGTACCTAGCTACCGGCCGGTTCTTCACATTTTTTTGGCCATGGATTTACTATGTGATGTCTTTCTGGTTAAGTAATTTGCTTAAGAAAATCCTGTATTTAATATTGTTGAGTTGTTTGCATTAATTTGATGTACTACATGTGTAGACAATACTACCTCCGGTCAAAAAACGTGTGTTACGTTCATAAAAAAAAATCGTTGGAAACGTTTATTGAATGCTAATCCAATGGTATGGAGTAGTACCACATCTTTGAGATCATATATATTTCCTACTTATTACTCCATTTAGTTTGGAAAAGGAGTACTTATGTGAATAGCTACTAGTAGTATGCATTCAACTTTGAGTGAATATATCCTTCATACATGAGTGGCCCATCCATATCTATCATCCATGAATTAATTTCCTCACTGTTCTTACGCAATATGATTTCATATGATTATGGATGCAGAAAAACTTGGGCCTCAATTAGCAAGAAGACACTATTACAAATTTTCGTATGCTCCGTTGTTGGGTATGATCTTTTTTCCCTTTGCACCTGATTGAGAGTCATCTGCGCTCTGAAGTTTGGGTTGTATATGCTACCTTACCAAAATGGCTTTACTAGATTTTAAATTTATTTTTGTATTTTATTTTAAATAAATTGTAAGCAAAACATTTTCCTCCAACCATTCTTAGTTTATTTTGAATAAATACCTTTTAGTCCTGATTGAATGAATGAGACACACTTCTTTTAGGGAAGTTACGCAAAGCTCAGTATTTTAGTCCAAAGACTGGGATATTTGTGAAACCTGGCCTTCTAAATCCAGTTACAAAAACCAAGTACTCCCTCCGATCCAAATTAATTGACGCGCCAATTAAATTGGACTGGAGGGACTACCAAATTTCTAACTTGTATGCATCGATGTTTATGAATTCTATATTCAAAAGTTGGGATTTTTCATATGTTAAAATTGTTATGAGATGACATGGTATTATTTTCCAAATATTATTAAGAATGTAAAAGTTTTTTCACCGCAAAAAAAGATATACAAAGGACGCAGTCTACATATAGGACAAAATATTCTTTGCTAGTAGCCATAGGTATTGTCTTCCAATGTAAATTTGGGTAAATGTTGTCTGTAAACAATACCATCAAAAGCTAACTGACAATATTAGTCTGAATCTGATTATTCGTACACACTTTGGTGGGTATGTGGCAGTGCGACGATGAACCAGGTGTTCTACTTCGTGGGCCTCAAGTACAGCCGCCCGACCGTGGCGTCCGCCCTGAACAACACGCTCCCGGCGGTGACCTTCGCGCTGGCGGCCGTGCTCAAGATGGAGCCCATGGCGGCGCTCGCCGGGAAGGCCAAGCTGGGCGGCACGGCCCTCTGCGTGGTCGGCTCCATGCTGATGACCTTCTACAGGGGCTCCCTCGTCAGGACCCTGGACTCCCCGATCCACTGGCCGTACGTGCAGCGCACCATGACTGCCGAGGCTGCGGCCCACGCCAGTGGACATGCCGCCGTCCTCGGGGCGACTCTGGTCATCGCCTCCAACGTTGCCTGGGCAGTCTGGTTCATTATTCAGGTAGCTACACAACTACACATAATGATATGTACCGTGCACGTGAGAGGAAAATTTGCAGTTTCACGCGTACAAATTAAAGTAATCGTTTTGCATGGCGTCGGCGTGCAGAAGAAGATGTCCAACACCTTCTCGTCTCCGTACACGACGACGGTGCTGATGGTGGCAATGGCCAGCGTCCAGAGCGGCGTCATTGCGGTGGCCGCGGAGCACAGGCTCTCGGCTTGGGCGCTCGGGTTCGATATCAGGCTCATAGGCTCGCTCTACGTGGTAAGATCACGTTCTCACCATGTCCAGATCATTAGACACGATGTGAATTATTTATTTATTTTGTTCAGTGTGCTGTGGTGGAACTGGAACTGAACGTGTACATAAATATATGTATATATGCAGGGGGTAGTGGCGTCAGGGATGGTGATCGCGGTGATGTCGTGGTGCATCCAGGTGCGCGGGCCGGTGTTCGTGTCCATGTTCAGCCCCATGATGCTCATCATCGTCGCCGTCGTCGGTTGGGGCATCCTCGGCGAGAAGATACGCGTCGGCAGGTACGGGTGATCGATCGATCGATGCATGCGCTTATTCTTGCACAATTTGGTGATCCCGGCGCGTTGCCGCGCCCGCCTACCTTGCCGGTTAGATTGTATAGTCATGAGAAAAAAGTGTCGGTAGTCAAAGAAAAGGAATTTAGGGTACATAACACACATTGACGTGCATGAAGCTTGAAAGATGGTGCAACCAATACACTTAGAATACATATACATAGTCAATAATTGAGGCTCTAAATGCATGTCATCTTACACACACATGCAAGTTTATGGAATTAAACTGATTAACTTGAACTAAGAACTCGAGGTGATGTGAACAAAACAATAGTAGGCATGGCTATATTTGTTTTCTGCACTATTATTCATGATAAGAAGCAAAGGTACTTCTTTAGTATCTCTACTACTTAAAAAGAACGTAAGGTTCTCATTTCACATCTCTTTGGTCTAACCTTCCTTACATACGTTCCACTCTTTCCTTCTCCTCTTTGATATTTTCCTTCCATCTCAGATTTTTCTCCCATCTATTCTCCCTAAATTATCTTATACTACTTAAAAAGAACGTAAGGTTCCCATTTCACATCTCTTTCGTCTAACCTTCCTTATATACGTTCCACTCTTTCCTTCTCCTCTTTGATATTTTCCTTCCATCTCTGATTTTTCTCCCATCTATTCTCCCTAAATTAGAATCAATTAGCTCATGATTTATTAACTTACCAAAATAAAAACATATTTTGTTTGGTAAGTCATTAAATTCTTACAAAATAAGTGCTTAACACTAAAATGGCATGTAGATCATGACAATTGCATACGTGAACTTGCTAAGATTTTAGCGCATCAATATAATAATGGACGCGCAGTCACACTAATCTACTTAGAATGTTTATTACTCCCGTTGCAGCGCACGGGCAATTGTCTAGTTGAAGAAAAATATATGCTGGAGGCACTGAGAAACGGCTGATGTACCCGGGAATACAAAAATCATTAGCCGACGTGTTTAAGTTTATGGGTACCGGAACCTGTTTGATCAATTTCTTTGCAACAGATTCAGTGTTAGAGAGCTGCATGCATAATATAATCTAGTATCACTTACTATTAGAACTTGGAATTTTAGGAAGTGGTGCACATAGAGAGGTAAAATGAAGATTTCATTTGCCACAAGTAGTAACGTACCTAACCTTTTCTTATCTCATTTCCTAGTAGTAGAACTTGCATCACAGTAGAGCCTGATGGTATGTTTATGAAAAATGAGAGACCTACGATAGGTTTGAATGTTTGAGAGCATGAACAATGTAGCGAGAATGCCTAGGAGCAAACAAATAAGAAACACTTGCCAATGAGCCATTGTTCGGATCTGGATGTAATTTTTATTATTTCTAGTGTTCGTTGTACTATCATGATTGAAGATGAACAGATTGGAATTTCCTCGCAAAAAAAACAGCCATTGTTTCTAGTTCATGTGGAATGGTTCAGTCAAGTATTTCTCAGAACATTCTTCACCAATCTCGCACGGCGCTGCAAACAACAAATATAAATATTTTGAAACTGGATTTATTCAAACACTTCCTATCAAGAGCAATGGGGACAATCTGGAAGCAAGGGGCTCAAGAACGAACTGCTAGTGTCGAGGATCCCATTAGCACGACTAACATAAGTAGAAGCAATCGCTCGTTGTGTTGATGGATCCGTCTGGTTCGTTACTGGGTTGATCCGACGGCTAACGACGCCAAAACGCTGTGGTGGCTCGTAAGTGGCTGAGTTATACTGTTTAGTAATGTTTGGGTGTGTCTAGAACTCAGTCGACTGAGACTTAACGAAGTCTCAGTCGAATGACGTCAGTGTGGTTTTTTTTGCTACAAGCGGCACGGTTATATGCTACAAACGGCAGCAAAAAATGTTACCACGGCATTGCAAGCAACAACAATAAATGCTACAACCGTTCTAACTGAAATGCTACAACCGTCAATGAAGATGTTGCAACCGTTGAGATGACGTGCTACAACCGATGAGGGACGACATGCTACAACCATCAAGACGGATGTTACAACCGGTAGGAAAAAATGTTGCAAACGATGGCATAAAATGCTGCATGGCCGACTGAGACTTGGTTAAATCTCAGTCGACTGATTTTTAGCAAAGACTGTATATATTTTGGTTTGTTTTCCTTCAACTAGCGTTATAGGCGCCGTGTTCATAGTGGTGGGCTGTACGCGGTGCTCTGGGGCAAGGGAAGGGACCTTGTTGCCACGGAAACCGTGGAAGACGACGAGGAGAAGAAAATTGGCGGCTGCGAACCGAGCAACGGGGCCGTCGATGGCGCGGCGGTCTTGCGGCCATGCCCCGCTGCTGTTCGTCATGAGGCAACGGGCCAAACGTAGGATGGCACGAGATTTGCAGTGCAGTGTCATGGCCTGAGTTTATGCCATCTTGGAGTGTTTAACAAACCAGCATGATTATCATACGCAAAGATCCTAGGTGAGTAAGACAAAAAGAAGGTGTGTGAACGTGATAAAATCCGAAAACTCCATGATTATTATACACAACAAGAAATAAAATATGGTGCAAATTTGGATTCATCAAGTTCCCCACGCTTAAAGTTTTGCTTAGAAAATACGGTGGCTTGTAGGAACAAGATCATCTGGTTCATGAAGCGCGGATAAGTGAAAATGAGTGAGTGCATTGCATCGAGTCGAGAACTATAACATATATCCAATTATGATGAACACTCACACATTTTCATCGGCAAGATGATCATAGAGGCTTCCACACCTTTAGTGATAAATTCATTAGCGAAGGAAAAGTTAACTTTATGTGGTAAACCATTCACTCTTCAATCAATTAAGTCGCAAGGGGCTCTCAATTAAATATTTGGATATTGCACAACTGAACCAATTTCAATGCTTAGATCCTCCTCTTTTGTTTCCTCCCGTAACTGTGAGTAGTTGATAAGTGATATTTTTACACTCATTCACCCTTTGTTTAAACCGAGATATTTGATTAAAATCGAGATATTCACTGCGATATTGCTACTAATGACTAATGAATGCAAATGATTCCATAAATCTTCTCTTTGATGTGTTTCCACAGGAAATGGGCCAAAAAGGGAAGAAATAGTGTGTGAACATGGAAAGGAGTGGAAGAAGAGATAGGATAAATCACCAGGAGGCGCACCAGAAGCCACAACGCAAAAGACGACATTTCATACGACTGCAGGCGCCCGTATGAGTGCCTGTATGTCATGGATTCCGAGGCTACCCGTCCACCTGAACAACTTCTATAAAGGGGACCACGCCGAAATATCAACAGAAGAACATCGAAATAGAACCATCTTCATCCCCTCTCATCAACCTAGCCGCCACCATCTCCATCTCCATAGCCACCATCACCACCATAGTCCATCTCTCTCTAGTTCATACTTGTAATCGTGCATCGCACAAGGCATCCATTGTAAGACATATTTTCAATCAATCAATCTTCAAGATGTGTTCTTCTTGCGATCTGATCTTCATGTGTGAGTAGTTCGGTAAGGTATGGGTTGAGGCATAGGCCTTGCAACCCTTTGTATTTGATGTGGGGATCAATGGAAGGGCATTGAATTGACACCCCGTATGTGTGAAATAAAAATGTTCCGTAGATGTCTTTTGTCTTGTGCGTGATTTTCATCCCAACAGGTACCCAGGATCATGGAGATCGAGCCACGGTGATTAGCACATGGGTACATCATACACGACATTTCAGAAAAGTGCACAATTTAGTTGGAAAGAATTACTAAGCCGAATAAAGCAAACACATGGCCAGGTGAACGCTAACTTAAGTTCATACCACAATCTTGAACACATGGCTGCACTTTCATCTCCATTGTTGTAGGTTGAACTTAGGTATCACATAGAAGAAATCCAACAACCTATGAACTTTTGAAGCAACCGGTTTGGAGGAACAAGTTTTCAAGTGAAGCTGATGCTGTCAGTTTTTACCTCTTATATTTCATTGTGCCACACCCTTGTGGTGGAGAGACGGGGCCATAGGAGCACATAACCAGAAGCTACATCAAATTATCTTTCCAATGCAAAAAACCTCACATCATTTGGAGTTGTGAGTCAAAATCTGTAGTCATTATCGTGGAAGGTGTCTAGGCTGCCAAGGCTTCGCGAATTTTCGAGGAGCTCTCCAACAACTCCCAAAGTTGACTGCTTATTCCCCCAAGACAGCCATGCAAACCTGCTTATTTTTAAAACCATTTTCACACATAACTAAAGGGGGTTGTCCCTGCTATAAAACTCCATCTCCCCATCCTCTTAGCAACCTTTTTGTCAAACCATTCAGCTACAAGCTTATGCAGCAAGACTGCTAGAGAGATCCGAGAGATCTTGCTACCTTTGCTCTTATGAGTTCATTCGGATTCACGAGAAGGAGCCTCTGGTTCCCCCTACTTCGTGCTATACGGTTCCGGCCGTTTTGTGTGGATTATTCACGGTTTGTGGTTCTGCGATTGTTCGGACAGCGGGTTGGAGTTCTTGTAGCTTCGGTCAACCATCCCCAACGTACGGGTTGCATCCAACCTTGGCAGGTATAAAGCTAATTATCCCGGCTGCTTGCAGCTAGTTATCCCTCCCGATTCGATCCTATGACGTGAAGATCGGGCCAGCCTCGGGCATGAACTCGTTCATCGGGTTCCCACCTATCATCTGGCATCAGAGCCTTTGTTGACACGGTAGGATCTGTTATCCAAGTTTATCTTAATATCATCCCTTTAGATCGAGTATTTTTCATGCTATATTATCTGTCCTAGAAGTCCAAAGCCCCACCAAAAATAAATCCAAGCCTTGTTGGTGCTGAGATCTTGTTGTTGCATACCTTGCATGTTCTTCATCTTTTAGATCTGCACGAAGTTCATCTTCATAATTGCTTTCAGATTTGGTTGTTGTGCTTTGGAAAAAGAGAGAAAAAAAGAGTGGCAAAAAATCAAAGAGAGAAAAAAAGAGAGGTAAAAGAGAGAGGAAAAAAGTGGCAAAAAATCAAAGAGAGAAAGAAAAGAGTGGCAGGAAAAAAGACAAGAGCGAAAAAGAAAGTGTTGTGTAAGATCGAAAAGTTTCAGCTTGGTAGAAAAAAATTCAGAAGTTTGTGTGTTGTGTGTTTTTCAATCTTGGTGCAAAGGTGCAGCAGATCTATCCCCATATTTTCTTGGTTTGCATCAACTGATTTCAGCACAAGCCCTTTTTTGTTTACCCCACCGAGCTCCACCAAAAACCGAAGCTAGTTCTTTGATCCCTATCTTTCAATCGCTTTAACACATCCGGGAGAAGCACAATCTGATGTGAACTCATACGAACTTTGGTGAGTAAGTGGTGAGGTTGTGTGGTTCCACAAAAATTATCCCATTCCACTTTTTAGCCCCACTAACATGGCAGGAACTGCATCGAGTGTCCATGGAGAAGATCAAGGGGAAGAAGATGCCCCCATTCACACGTGCTGAGTTTCTGGAATTATGGAACATGGTTCTAGAATTTCGAAGGAGGCTTAACGAGCGTCTTCGAGCAAGTGGTGATGGGGTTCGACATCGACAATACCCTATTGCTCATGAAGTGCAACAAAGAAGACACGCTCGAGAGCATGATGTTGTTGCTTGTGGGAGAATCACTACTACTCAAGAAGTGCAACGAGGAGGACATGCTCGAGGGCATGGTGTTGCTGCTGCTCGTGGGTGTGGCGCTGCTACTCCTGAAATGCTGCAAGGATCGCATGCTCGAGGGCAAGCTACTGCTGCCCCTAGGTGTGTCGCTGTTGCTCATGAATCGCAGCAAGGACGTCATGCCTGACGACAAAGTTACGGCACCCGTCGGCACAACAACCCACCGCAAAGCATGGTTGTGGTTAATGGAGCCGCTTCGGTGATTCATAGCCCATGTTCACCTAAGAAGCTCACTCCTAATATTGGCATCTCAACCACTACCACTGTCGCAACATCAAAGAAACATGTGCCACAAATTTCATGCGAGGAAGAGAGTCCGGAATCCAAACTCTCACAACTTGAGAATGATATATAAGAAAAGCAAGTTGAGCGACTGCACCAAAAGTGAGGAAGAGTGTCCACTTTCAAAAATCCCACCACTTGAAAGTGAAAAAAATTAGTTGAGTGACTCCACCAAATGTGAGAAAGAGTGTCCACTTCCAAAAATCCCACAAGTTGAGAGTGATCATAAAAGTGAGTTGAGTGATGCCACCAAACGTGAGCTTGAGATGTTTCGCCACAATATCAACGAGATAAGTGATCCACCAAATGAAAAGAGAGAGGAGTATGCAATTAGTAACCTTTCACAAAATTATCTTTCTTTGCAATATGTGCAGGTGCAAAAGGCATACCTATCAGCTCTCTTGCAACGATGGGAGATTGAGATCCAAGAACAAATATGAAGGACATGGAGTACCACTACATAAGGTGTGTGTGTGAAGATTGATTTTCAGGAAGGCTTTCAAGTACTCAATGAGGTAAAACAAAAAGGATCTTCCATTTTTGATGCACCCCGAGGTATGCACATATGAACTCTTGAAACATTGGCGGAACAAAATAAGAGAAAAATTATTGGGAACATCCTTTAGCATGAAATCAATCCATCAATTATGTTTTTATAACCTTGAAGTCAAAATAAAGGAGTTGGCAAACTTAAGAACCACGTATAATTGTTCAAATTTTGCTTTCCCTAGTTATTTTGTATTGTCCTCGAGCCATAATTTTGTAGACCGAATGAAGTCGAGGACAACTTTTCTCCAAGAGAGCGAGGATGATATGGACATGCTCATAGTTGGTTATAAAAATATTCTCGATGGAAATATTTGCTGGAAGGAACTCCTAAGTCGAACAAAACATCATGTTTTGCATTGTCCATAAGATAGCAAAGCTGAAAACTAAAATACTCCACATCATGAAACCTTTTTGCATTATGATTTGGTATTGCCCTGCCTTCTTTTGTGTGATGACCAGGTAGAGTCGAGTACGACTCCTTTTCAAGAGAGGGGGGATGATGAGGGCATCTCGGTCATTGAAAGAACAGCAATCATCCCTGGACAAACTCCAAGTTGTTACAAATGAATACATGACCAAATGCAACGCAACTCGAAGGTGAAAGCTACAAATGAGGATTGCATTATTCCTTTGAATGGATATTATCCACTTCCCTTCTACTTATCTTTTGTAGGTAATATAGATTCGAGGACAACTCTTCATCGAGGGAGGGAGGATGATGAGAAAATGGGTACATCATACACGATATTTCAGAAAAGTGCACAATTTAGTTGGAAAGAGTTACTAAGTTGAAGCAAGCAAACACATGGCCAGGTGAACGCTAACTTAAGTTCATACCACAATCTTGAACACGTGGCTGCACTTTCATCTCCATTGTATCACATGGAAGAAATCCAACAACCTACGAGCTTTTGAAGCAACCGGTTTGGAGGAACAAGTTTTCAAGTGAAGCTGATGCTGTCAGATTTTACCTCTGATGTTTCGTTGTGCCACACCCTTGTGGTGGAGAGACGGGGCCATAGGGGTACATTACCAGAAGCTACATCAAATTATCCTTCCAATGCAAAATACCTCACATCATTTGGAGTTGTGAGTCAAAATCTGTAGTCATTCTCGTGGAAGGTGTCCAGACTGTCAAGGCTTCGCCAATTTCCGAGGAGCTCTCCAACAACTCCCAAAGTTGGCTGCTTATTCCCCCAAGGAAGCCATGCAAACCTGCTTACTTTTGAAATCATTTTCACACCTAACTAAGGGGGGTTGTCCCTGCTATAAAACTCCATCTCCCCCATCCTCTTAGCAACCTTTTGTCAAACCATTCAGCTACAAGCTTATGCAGCAAGACTGCTAGAGAGATCTGAGAGATCTTGCTACCTTTGCTCTTGTGAGTTCATTCAGATTCGCGAGAAGGAGCCTCCGGTTCCCCCTAGTTCATGCTCTATGGTTCCGGCCATTTTGTGTGGATTATTCCCGGTTTGTGGTTTTGCGATTGTTCGGACAGCGGGTTGGAGTTCTTGTAGCTTCGGTCAGCCATCCCCAACGTACGGGTTGCATCCAACCTTAGCATGTATAAAGCTAGTTATCCCGGCTGCTTGCAGCTAGTTATTGAAGGAAATATGCCCTAGAGGCAATAGTAAAGTTGTTATTTATATTTCCTTATATCATGATAAATGTTTATTATTCATGCTAGAATTGTATTAACCGGAAACTTAGTACATGTGCCAATACATAGACAAAACAGAGTGTCCCTAGTATGCCTCTACTTGACTAGCTCGTTAATCAAAGATGGTTATGTTTCCTGACCATAGACACGTGTTGTCATTTGATGAACGGGATCACATCATTAGAGAATGATGTGATGGACAAGACCCATCCGTTAGCTTAGCATAATGACCGTTTAGTTTTATTGCTATTGCTTTCTTCATGACTTATACATGTTCCTCTGACTATGAGATTATGCAACTCCCGAATACCGGAGGAACACCTTGTGTGCTATCAAACGTCACAACGTAACTGGGTGATTATAAAGATGCTCTACAGGTGTCCCCGAAGGTGTTTGTTGGGTTGCCATAGATCGAGAGTAGGATTTGTCACTCCGTGTATCGGATAGGTATCTCTGGGCCCTCTCGGTAATGCACATCACTATAAGCCTTGCAAGCAATGTGACTAATGAGTTTGTCACGGGATGATGCATTACGGAACGAGTAAAGAGACTTGCCGGTAACGAGATTGAACTAGGTATGATGATACCGACGATCAAATCTCGGGCAAGTAACATACCGATGACAAAGGGAACAACGTATGTTGTTATGCGGTTTGACCGATAAAGATCTTCCGACCCCGTCGGTGTGACCGAGTGGAACAACTCGGTGGCACTGAGATGCAGAATCGCAAGCGGTTACTGCAACTCGGTGTGTCCGAAAAGTTTAAATCGGTTGCACCGAGATGGAAAACCTAGATCAACTTAGTGAACTCGGTGTGACCGAAAAGGATAACTCGGTCGTACCGAATTGCACAAAGAGGTTTTGGAAGTTTAAGTCTATGACGAATCGGGGACTCCGAGTGCTCCTCACACAGAGTGGTTCGAATCTGACTTGATCAAACTTTTTGATATAGCATGAATAGAATTTGAGACAAGAAAAGCATAGATAGCTAGAGGGTGTAATTAGGCATTCTTGTTCATCCACTTGGCAAAAGAGAAAACGCCAAACAATCAAAACAATAAGTGGATGTCCTCGAATGAATAAAATATGCAACCAACATGCTCACACAATAAAATGGCAAATGAAATATGTGGCAAAGCATGCACAAACACTCTAGCATCTATCAAGCAGTTGGCGATGACTAGGTCATCTATATATGAGTATATTGACTTAGGAGTCAAATGAGAACATTTGATCATAGGTCATACTCATCATTTAAGCACAAGTGGGGTTACCAATTTTACATAAAGCATTGTTATGTTCACACCATTATAGTTGCTTTACCTCAATTGATTAGAGTAAAGCTCCCCCTAGATGTGCTATCCCCCCAAGAGGGATGAACTAACCTTGGGTTTTGTCGATGATGACTTCATGTAGGTGTTGAAGATGTGGATGCTCAATGTTGATGTGGATCATTTGAAGCAATCCATTGGAGTGAGTTGCACTTTCAATACCTACACGGGTTAGTCCCACAAGGAACAAACAAGGATATCCATAGACATAGAGTTATGTACACACAAGATGATGTCCATGAAAGCATTAGGTTACCTTTGTCCCTTGTCTTACCAACAAGAGGGTTTGTGACTCCTTGAACTAGTGCATGATGTGAAAGTTGTTTGCACTTGTCCTTGCCAAAATGATATGAGTGAAGTTTGTTGGCGGAGTCACCCTCAAGAACTCTTCTAGTTCTTCTTCTTCTGGATCCACATCATCTTGATGGGAATCCTTGGGGTTGTAGTCGTACTTGATGAAGTAGAACTTGATGTAGTCTTGGGAACCCACTTGACCAAGGCCTTGGGAGCTTCTTCAAATGCATCAATCTCCTCTTGAAGCTTATCCTTGCCTTTTTGCTTGTGGTCTTGTGGTGGAAGATCATCTTGAGCTTGTGTCCCTTGGAAGGAAGTAGGATCATACTTCTCTTATTGAGGAACAAACTTCGTCTTGGGGTATTGATCTTCTTCCCACTCAACTCCATTGGCATTGAACTTTCGTTCAAAACGAACACCTTGATTCTTCCGGTGCCTTCCTTGCTTGCGTACAATTTCCTCAAATTGCCTACTTCCGGCAAGGCTCTTGTAAACACGTTTCTCTGTGATTCCCTTTGGGCCTTTAGCCATGAGGCATCTTCCAATTCCTTCATTTGGTGAGTCAAATATGTCGTAGGAGTTGGTTGACACAAGTGCTAGACCGGGAACACCTTCATCTTGAGTATATTCGGAATCGTTGTGATAACTTCTTTCGGAGTGATGGTCGGAGTCGGAGCCGGATACCCATTCACCAACATGAGCTTGATGTCTTTGTTTTGTGTAGCTCCTTGATGATTTGTCCTTCCTTTCCGAATCCTTGCTTCTCCAGAGATTCTTCGTTCATAACGATCATCTCTACTCCTTCTCTCTCTCGGTGGTGATTCTTCTCTTCTACTTCTTCTTTTAGGAGAATATTCTCTTCTTTTGTAGGGAGCGGTACACTCATTGGAGTAGTGTCCGGGTCTTCCACAATTGTAGCAATTACGCTCACGACTAGAAGATCTTTTGTCATTGTAGGACCTTGACTTGGAACTTCTTTCCTTGCTTCTACTCTTGTAGAACTTGTTGAAGTTTTTCACCATTAGGCTCAATTCTTCATTGAAGGTTTGTCTCTCACTTGATGATGTGGGAGCATCACATGAGGCTTTGTAAGCACCACTTGACTTGTTGTGGAGATCTTCCTTATCCTTAAGTGACATCTCATGAGCAACAATTCTTCCAATGACTTCCGTAGGCTTGAGATCTTTGTAATTGGGCATCATTTGGATCAATGTGCACACGGTATCATATTTTCCATCCAAGGCTCTTAGGATCTTATTGATGATGAATCTGTCGGTCATCTCTTCGCTTCCTAAGCCAGCAATCTCATTTGTGATGAGAGAAAGCCTAGAGTACATTTCAGCGACACCTGCACCATCCTTCATTTTGAACTTGTCAAGTTGACTTTGAAGCACATCCAAGTTGGAATTCTTGACGGAGTCGGTACCTTCGTGTATATCAATCAAACTATCCCAAATTTCCTTTGCATTCTCAAGACGGCTAATTTTGTTGAATTCTTTGGGGCACAATCCGTTGAAGAGGGTATCGCAAGCTTGAGCATTGTATTGCAACATCTTCAACTCTTCCGCGGTAGCTTCACGGTTCGGTTCTCTCCCATCAAAGAATTCACCTTGCAAGCCAATACACACAATAGCCCAAACGGCGGGGTTATGTCCAAGAATATGCATTTTCATTTTATGCTTCCAACTAGCAAAATTAGTACCATCAAAGTAAGGACCTCTACGATGGTAATTTCCCTCGCTAGACGCCATACTCTCCTAGGTTGTGAAACCAACGCTATGATCACCAAAAGCTATGGAAATCAAGGAAAATGGAGACCGTAGCTCTGATACCACTTGTAGGATCGAAAGTATGTCTAGAGGGGGGTGATTAGACTACTTGACCAAATAAAAACCTAGCCTTTTCCCAATTTTAATTCTTGGCAGATTTTAGCTACTTTGCACAAGTCAAGCAATCAACCTACACATGCAATTCTAAGAGTATAGCAGCAAAATGTAAAACAATTTCACATGAAGGTAAAGGGAGGAGTTTGAGGGAGCAAACACAATATAGACACGGAGATTTTTTATCCGTGGTTCCGATAGGTGGTGCTATCGTACATCCACGTTGATGGAGACTTCAACCCACGAAGGGTAACGGCTGCGCGAGTCCACGGAGGGCTCCACCCACGAAGGGTCCACGAAGAAGCAACCTTGTCTATCCCACCATGGCCATCGCCCACGAAGGACTTGCCTCACTAGGGTAGATCTTCACGAAGTAGGCGATCTCCTTGCCCGTACAAACTCCTTGGTTCAACTCCACAATCTTGACGGAGGCTCCCAAGTGACACCTAACCAATCTAGGAGACACCACTCTCCAAAAGGTAATAGATGGTGTGTTGATGATGAACTCCTTGCTCTTGTGCTTCAAATGATAGTCTCCCCAACACTCAACTCTCTCTCATAGGATTGGATTTGGTGGAAAGATGATTTGAGTGGAAAGCAACTTGGGGAAGGCCAGAGATCAAGATTTATGTGGTTGGAATGGAATATCTTGACCTCAACACAAGTGTAGGTGGTTCTCTCTCAGAAAATGTATGTTGGAAGTGTAGGCATGTTCTGATGGCTCTCTCCATGAATGAAGAGTGGGTGGAGGGGTATATATAGCCTCCACACAAAATCTAACCGTTACACACAATTTACCAAACTCGGTGGGACCGAATCAGAAAACTCGGTCAGACCGATTTAGTTCATAATGTGACCGTTAGGCATTTCGGTGGGACCGACATGTCAACTCGGTGGGACTGATTCCACTAGGGTTAGGGCATAACGTAATCTCGGTGAGACCGATTACACAAACTCGGTGAGACCGATTTTGGTAATAAGCTAACCAGAGAGTTGGTCAGGCAAACTCGGTGGGACCGATTCGCTCATCTCGGTTGGACCGAAACGTTACCAAGGGGAAACAGAGAGTTTGCATTGCGAACTCGGTGGGACCGATCGCTCATCTCGGTTGGACCAAAACGTTACGAAGGGAAACAGAGAGTTTGCAATCTCATCTCGATGAGACCGAGATCCCTATCGGTGAGACCGAAGTGACTAGGGTTTGTGGCAATGGCTATGTTAAGAGAACTCAGTTGCGCCGGATAGAAAGTTTCGGTGGGGCCGAGTTTGACTTTTGGTTTGGGACAAATGTGGATGTGAGAAAGTGGTTGAGGGTTTTGGAGCATATCACTAAGCACTTTGAGCAAGAAACTCATTAAGCAACACCTCATCCCCTTTTAATAGTATTGGCTTTCCTATGGACTCAATGTGATCTTGGAGCACTAAAATGAAAATGTAGAGTCTTGAGCTTTAGAGTTTGAGTCAATCTTTTGTCCTTAGCATTTTGAGGGGTCCACATTCCTAATCCATGCCATGCCAATCATTGAACTTTCCTGAAATATTCATCTTGAAATAGCATTAGTTCAATGAGCTATATGTTGTTCATAATTATCAAAACCACCCAGGGGTAGTTGCACTTTCAACTATAATATGCAAGGGATGACGAAAACGATTCCCGAGCTCTTTGCGATGGAGAAATCAGCGAAGGTAGAAATCAAGAAAAACATCAATTGTTGATGGTTGACAAGACCACTAGTTTCAAGTAAAAGGGCAAGGGAAATAAAGGGAACTTCAAGAATAATGACAAGCAAGTTGCCACTCCCATGAAGAAGCCCAAAGCTAGACCAAAGCCTGAAACTGAGTGCTTCTACTGCAAAGGAAATGGTCACTGGAAGCGGAACTGCCCCAAATACTTGGCGGATAAGAAGGATGGCAAAGTGAACAAAAGTATATATAATATACATGTTATTGATGTGTACTTTACTAGTGTTCATAGTAGCCCCTGGGTATTTGATACTGGTTCAGTTGCTATGATTAGTAACTTGAAACAGGAGTTACAAAATGAACAGAGACTAGTTGAGGGTGAGGTGACGATGTGTGTTGGAAGTGATTCCAGGGTTGATAAGATCACCATCGCACACTCCCTTTACCTTCGGGATTAGTGTTGAACCTAAAATAAATGTTATTTGGTGTTTGCGTTGAGCATAAGATGATTGGATCATGTTTATTGCAATACGGTTATCCATTTAAGTCAAATAATAATTGTTATTCTGTTTACATGAATAAAACCTTATGTGGTCATACACCCAAGGTGAATGGTTTATTGAATCTCGATCGTAGTGATACACATATTCATAATATTGAAGCCAAAAGATGCAAAGTTAATAATGATAGTGCAACTTATTTGTGGTACTACCATTTAGGTCATATTGGTGTAAAGCGCATGATGAAACTCCATACTGATGGGCTTTTAGAATCACTTGATTATGAATCATTTGATGTTTGCGAACCATGCCTCATGGGCAAGATGACTAAGACTCTGTTCTCCGGAACAATGGAGCGAGCAACTGACTTATTGGAAATAATACATACTGATGTGTGCGGTCCAATGAGTGTTAAGGCTCGCGGCGCGTATTGTTATTTTCTGACCTTCACAGATGATTTGAGCAGATATGAGTATATCTACTTAATGAAACATAAGTCTGAAACATTTGAAAAGTTCAAAGAATTTAAGAGTGAAGTGGAAAATCATCGTGACAAGAAAATAAAGTTTCTACGATCTGAGCGCGGAGGCGAATATTTGAGTTACGAGTTTGGTCTTCATTCTAAACAATGTGGAATAGTTTCACAACTCACGCCACCTGGAACACCACTGTGTAATGGTGTGTCCAAACATCGTGACCATACTTTATTAGATATGGTGCGATCTATGATGTCTCTTACCGATTTACCACTATTATTTTGGGGTTATGCATTAGAGACAGTTGCATTCATGTTAAATAGGGCACCATCTAATCCGTTGAGATGACACCGTATGAACTGTGGTTTAGCAAGAAACCTAAGCTGTCGTTTCTTAAAGTTTTGGATTGCGATGCTTATGTGAAAAATCTTCGACCTAATAAGCTCGAACCCAAATCAGAGAAATGTGTCTTCATAGGATACCCAAAGGAGACTGTTGGGTACACCTTCTACCACAGATCCGAAGGCAAGATATTTGTTGCTAAGAATGGATCCTTTCTACAGAAGGAGTTCTCTCGAAAGAAGTGAGTGGGAGGAAAGTAGAACTTGGTAAGGTAGTTGTACCTTCTCCCGAATGGGAAAGTAGTTCATCACAGAAATCAGTTCCAGTGATTCCTACACCAATTAATGAGGAAGCTAATGATGATGATCATGAAACTTCAGATCAAGTTACTACCGAACCTTGTAGGTCAACCAGAGTATGGTCTGCAGCAGAGTGGTACGGTAATCCTATCCTGGAAGTCATGTTACTAGACCATGATGAACCTACGAACTATGAGGAAGCGATGATGAGCCCAGATTCCGCAAAATGGCTTGAGGCCATGAAATCTGAGATGGGATCCATGTATGAGAAGAAAGTGTGGACTTTGGTTGACTTGCCCGATGATCGGCAAGCCATAGAGAATAAATTGATCTTCAAGAGGAAGACAGACGCTGATAGTAGTGTTACTATCTACAAAGCTCGAATTATCGCAAAAGGTTTTCGACAAGTTCAAGGTGTTGACTACAATGAGATTTTTTCACTCGTAGCGATGCTTAAGTCTGTCCGAATCATGTTAGCAATTGCCACATTGTATGAAATCTGGCAAATGGATGTCAAAACTGCATTCCTTAATGGATTTCTTAAAGAAGAGTTGTATATGATGCAACAAGAAGGTTTTGTCAATCCTAAAGGTGCTAACAAAGTCTGCAAGCTCCAGCGATCCATCTATGGACTGGTGGAAGCATCTCGGAGTTGGAATATATGCTTTGATAGTGTGATCAAAGCATATGGTTTTATACAGACTTTTTGAGAAGCATGTATTTAGAAGAAAGTGAGTGGGAGCACTACAACATTTCTGATAAGTATATGTGAATGACATATTGTTGATCAGAAATAATGTAGAATTTTTCTGGAAAGCATAAAGGAGTGTTTAAAAGGAGTTTTTCAAAGAAAGACCTCGGTGGAGCTGCTTACATATTGAGCATCAAAATCTATAGAGATAGAACAAGACGCTTGATAAGTTTTATCAATGAGTACATACACTAGTAGGAAAAGGGGCTTTTACCCCGGTTCATAAGGGCCTTTAGTCCCGGTTCTGGAACCGGGACTAAAGGGTCGTTACTAATGCCCTAGCCCTTTAGTCCCGGTTCTTACACGAACCGGTACTGAAGGCCGTCCACGTGGCCGGTGCAGGGAGCCCAGGCAGGAGGGCCTTTTGTCCCGGTTGGTGTCACCAACCGGGACCAATAGGCATCCACGCGTCAGCACCTGGCAGGAGCTGAGGTTTTTGTTTTTTTTGAAAGGGGGTGGTTTAGGGGTTTTGGGTGGTTAATTTAGGTGTTTCATATATTGTGTTAGCTAGCTAATTAATAGAGAGAAGTGTCCTCTCTTATCTCCGTGCTTGGTCGACGCTATGTACTATATACGTATGGAGAGGAGTAGACACGCTAGCTAGTAATCAAATGAAGGAAACAGAAGATCGTCATGAACATATGCATACAGAGAGAAGTGATATCGACCACCTCTCCTTCTCCGAGATATTGGTCGAACAACAAGTTCTCGTATATCTATCCGACACTACCGGCTACATATATACAATAATTATCTCTTACAATACAATCTCCTAATTATATTGTAGGAACACAGGGTCCAGATAGTATTCTCCGTTTTCAGCGATCACGTGGTCAAGGAAGAATGCCTCCAATTCCTCTAGAATTGCTCGCATACGATGTTCTGCTAGGAGTTCATCCCGCATCCGAAAGATCTAATTTGAAGAAGGGGGTCAATACATATATATATATATATATATGAATAAATGAAACTCAACACAAATGATGGTAATAAAATAAAATTGTGAATATTATTGCTTACGCACTTCATATTGTTCTTCAGTGTAGCCCCGCTCACAGGTCGTGTGGCGGATGGACTCGCAAACGTAGTATCCACAGTAATTATTCCCGGGTTCCTGCCACAACCACTTTACAAGAAATAGAGGTCAATCAAACTGATAAGCAAGCATGCTAAATGGTATTGATGAAACTAGCGCTTGAATCACTAGGAGATGCGCGGAACATGCTACTATGGTACTTACTTTCGGGTGTCTAAATTGCAGCTTCTTCGGGAGTCCCGGAGCTTTTGAGGTGAATTTTCTCCAAACCCTGCCAGACAAAGAAAACAATTACTTGATATCAGGAAATGAACAAAGTTGCTGATATGGTGGATAATGATCGATTTAACTTACTTCTGGAGCATTTGAGTCATGTTCGCATAGTCCTGGGGATCTTTTCGTCTCGAGTCTAAGACGGTTACTACTCCCGGCTCAAGCTTAATCTCTAGGAGAATATAGTGGAAGCTGCGCATGCATGCATAAGTCATCAATTACATTACCATAACCTGGACTAATAAGGGAAACCGAATATGCACAAGACAGTAACACTCACTTGAAGTTGTAAGGAAAGAGTATTATATCTTTGTTTTGATTTAATACCAACGATTGTAGCAAGTTGGCCTCGGCTTCTTTGGGATTTTTTTCAACCGTATATGCATCTATGAGATTTGTGTTAATGAACCCAATATCACCGATTTGTCTTTTCTTCAATTCGGCGATCTTCAATCTGCATAATATAGTGAGGATAAGTATAAATACATGCAATGAAAGAGCTGACCTATATAGAGAGACTTAATGACAGAAGTAGTACTACTTACAGACAGTAGCAAGTGATCGTTGTTTTATCGAGGGACTTTTGATTGTAAAACTGGAAGAAATCCTCAAATGGAACATTCAGCAGTTCAATTCCAACGAGGTCATGCTCCGGTTTAACTCTCAGCGTCAAAGTACTCATCCCATCAGACTCTCTGCAGGTTTTCATGTACCAATCATGTAGTCTTCGCATCATCGTGCTTAGAGATCTGACATCTTTGACGAGAGGCTTCCCGTAATGGTATTTGTGTTCGTCCACCTCCATGATTTCATAATGTACATCGTCGGGCAGGTAATCTCCAAGATTGCTATAACCGGGCACCATACCCGGATCATTAGCGACGATGTCTTTTGACACCTTGAGCGGGGGGCACGATTGGTTCGCTTGTTCGCCGAGCTGGGCAATTTTTTTCCCAGCTCGTCGTTCTTTCATCCTTTTATCACTGACAGTACTTCCCGACCGCTCCGCTTCGGCATATGCCTTTGCAAGAACGCGCTCATAGTTGCCTCTCGGCGGAGACTTTGGTGGTTTTGTCAGGGCAGCCAGAGTGCGCTTTGCTTTCACCGGATCTACCTTCTCCTCCGGAGGTGGATGTTTCTTTGCTTTCACCCCTTCAAAGAAGTTCTTCACTTCGGCTCGCACGATCTTCGCGTTCTCCTCCTCGGTCCTCTCATATGGTAACTTCTCTGGAGTCTTCAGAGAAGGACCGAATCTGTATTGCCTCCCGCCTCTGGCAGCTGTACTGCTAGACGCCGGCAGAGCAGACGGAGCGGCTGCGGCTGTCTTCTTTCCTTGCTTACGAGGCGGAGGAGAAGGACTACGACGCGCCGGAGCAGCCGCAGCGGCGGCGGGTCTCTTCCGCCCTTGCTGACGAGGCGGAGAAGGAGGAGGCTGGCTGCTCTGGCGCGCCGGCGCTGGCGGAGAAGGAGGCGGAGTGCCGCCACGCGCCGGAGAAGGAGGCTGAGTGCCCTGATCACTCGCCGGAGGAGGAGGCGGAGGAGGAGGCGGAGTGCCCTTACTCGCCGGAGCCGTCCAGTTCGGAAGCTTGATGAGCTCCTTCCGCCATAGGCATGGAGTCTTCAGAGCTAAACCCAGCCGAGTCTCCCCTTCACCGGTAGGGTGGTCAAGCTGGAGGTCCTCAAATCCCTCCGTTATTTCATCCACCATCACCCTAGCATATCCTTCTGGAATCGGCCGGCAGTGGTAGGTTGCGCCGGGTTCAGTAGGTAAAACAGAGCCAACAGCCGCCTTGACTTTCAAGTTCTGCCATTCCGCCATAAGGTGGCAATGTTGAGACTCCGTGATAGCATCCACGGGGTAGCTAGCAGGAGCCGCATGCTCCAGCTGAGGCAGCTCGGTGGAAGCCACGCTGCTTCTCCGCTGAGATGGCGGTGTAGCTTCGGGGGCAGTTTCGGCATCTCGATTGCCGTCTCGTTCCTCTAGCACTTGAACCCTTTCGTGCAGACGCTGAATTTGGATCTGCTCCACTTTTTTCCTCCTCTCCTGGGTTTTGTAACCGCCCGCGTCCGGAAAACCAGCCTTCCACGGAACGGAGCCTGGCGTGCCTCGTGTCCGTCCAGGGTGCTCAGGATTCCCGAGGGCCATTGTGAGCTCGTCGTTCTCTCTGTCTGGAACGAACGTCCCTTGCTGCGCTGCATCGATATAGTGCTTAAGCTTCTTGACGGGTATTGCAAGTTGCTCGTCCGTCCAACGACACCTCCCTGATACAGGGTCCAAGGTTCCGCCAGCCCCGAAGAACCAAGTCCGGCAACGGTCTGGCCAGTTCATTGTCTCTGGTTCGATCCCTTTATCAAGCAGATCCCTCTCAGACTTGGCCCACTTAGGCCGGGCTTTGAGGTAGCCACCTGACCCCGTGCGATGGTGAAGCTTCTTCTTCGCAGCATTCTTCTTGTTTGTCGCTGACATCTTCTTACTCTTTTCCGATGTCTTGTGGGCCACAAATGCGGGCCAGTGATCTCTGATCTTCTCATACCGGCCGATGAATTCTGGTGTCTCTTCTTTGTCGACAAACGTTTTCAGCTCATTCTTCCACCTCCTGAATAGGTCTGCCATCTTCTTAAGAGCATGAGACTTGATTAATTGCTCTATAACTGGCTTCTCCGGATCCTCCTCTGGCGGTAGGGTGAAATTTGCCTTCAGCTCAGTCCAAAGATCATCTTTCTGCATATCATTGACATAAGACACCTCAGGGTCTTCCTTCTTAGGCTTATACCATTGGTGGATGCTGATCGGGATCTTGTCCCTAACTAGAACCCCGCACTGAGCAGCAAAAGCATCCTTTGTCCGGAGGGGTTCAATCGGTTGGCCGTCGCGCGCGATTGCTGTGATCTCAAACCTTTCATCCGAGCGCAACTTTCTCTTCGGGCCTCGTCTCTTTACCGCAGTTGTGCTCGATCCGGAGGGCTAGAAAAAAGAAGAAAGACGAGTGTTAATTAATATGTGTACATACCAAAACAATGAATGCATCAATTAGCTAGTCAGCACAGGCTTAACTAATATATTTACCTGGCCGGACTCTGTTCGGTCACCGGAGCCGTCACCACGGGCTCCTTCTTGCACCAGCATTGGGTCACCGGAGCCATCATAATCATGTCTTTCCTCCTCCACTCTTCGATCACCGCAGCCTGCTTCTTCACCCTGTTCTTCCAGACCATCATTGTCGTTAAGATACGACAAGATATCACCTCCGGCTAAGATTATGTCCCCCAACACCTCTTCTGCTTGCTCATCTCGTCCGTGCTCCATTGTTTCTGCAAATATTACAACATGGCAATTATTACACAAACATGACAGCAGGTGGATATATTAGTGCAAACGTAGACCTAGCTTATTCCGGGTTTGGGGTGGCCTAGGCAACGCTTCAAGGGTAGGGGCGCGGCGGGAGGGGGTAGGAGACCGACATCGTTTTTTTCTAGGGTTTGGGTGTCCTCGAGAGTTTTGGTCGAGCGAGAGGGCCGGGGGGTGCTCCCGTGGTATAAGTTATCACGGTCGAGAGGGGGTATACATATCGACCGTCCATCATGTCGAAGTTATCTGGGAGGGAGTTATATATATCGACAACGACGACATACATACACGGGAAAATAATGTTATCGGGGAGGGGGTATATATCGACCCCCCCCCACGTGTTGAAGTTATCGGGAGGGGGTTTTATATCGACAACGACGACATACATACACGGGAAAATAATGTTATCGAGGAGGGGGTATATCGACCCCCCCTCGTGATTGAAGTTATCGGGAGGGGGTAATATCGACAACGACAACATACATACACGGGAAAATAATGTTATCGGGGAGGGGGTATATCGACCCCCCCCCCCACGTGTTGAAGTTATCAGGAGGGGGTTATATCGACAACGACGACATATATACATGGGAAAATAATGTTATCGGGGAGGGGGTATATCGACCCCCCCTCGTGTTGAAGTTATCCCCCCTCGTGTTGAAGTTATCGGGAGGGGTATATATCGACGACGACAGACCCGATAAAACATAAGAAAACGAAGAAGAAATAAAAAGAGGAGAGAAGAAGAAAGGAATAGAGGAGAGGATTGAAGAAAAAAAAGAAGAAAAAAAAGAGGAGAAGAAGAAAGGAATAGAGGAGAAGAAGAAAAAATAGAATATTTCTATTTTTCTTCTTCTCCTCTATTCTTTCTTCTTCTCCTCTTCTTTTTCTTCTTTTTTCCTCTTCTTATTTATTTCTCCTCTTCTTCCTCTCCTCTTCTTCTTTCTTTCCTCTTCTTATTTTCTTCTTTCCTATCCTTCTTTTTCTTCTTCTTCCCTTCCTAGCTAGCTAGATATATAAAACTTTTCTAAAATTGTAACTTTTGCATATATAAAACTTTTCCATGTGGATCATCATTTCTCATATATATCGAATATATATCCATTGTCATATATAAAACTTTCTATATATGAACAAAAAACTTCTATGAACAAAAAAACATTTTTGACATATATATTCATACATTTTGAACATCTACATACATACAAATTTTTTGTTCACATATACATTATAGCCACATACACATATACATCACATATGAACAAAAAAATTAAACTAATAAAAATAAAAAAAACATATAGCCACATACATACACATATACATTATATATATATGATCAAAAAATAATTAACTAATAAAAAAACAGAGCCGGGGCGGCGGCTCTCACAGCGGGGGCGGCTAGGACGATGGCGACGGCGGGGGCAGAGAGGGCGCCGGCGCGCGGGGACGGGACGGGGCGGGGGCGGCGAGGGCGCCGGCGGGCACACGTGGGCCGGGCGGGGGGCTCGGGGCGCCGAGGCGGCGCGCGCGAGCAGGGGAGCACGAGGCGGGGCGGCGCGTGGGGGCAGGGCGACGGCGACGAGCACCGGGCGGCGACCCGTCCTGGCAAGGGCGCGGGGCGACGGCGACGAGGAGCGGGCGGCGACGGCGAGCACGGGCAGCCTAGTGGCGTCGGGGGCAACTGGCGAGGTATCTCAAAAATTTCCTAAGTGTGCACTTATATAGCAAAGCCTTTAGTCCCGGTTCGTGGCACCAACCGGGACTAAAGGTGGGCATTAGTCCCGGTTGGTGCCACCAACCGGGACCAAAGGCCCCTTTTCAGCAGCCCAAAGGGCGGGAAGCGGCAGCCTTTGGTCCCGGTTGGTGGCACCAACCGGGACTAAAGGGGGGGCATTGGTCCCGGTTGGTGCCACCAACCGGGACCAAAGGCCTTGCGCTGCCCGCGGCCAAAAGTTTAGTCCCACCTCGCTAGTTGAGAGGGGCTCGGAGTGGTTTATAAGCCCCACTGCGGCTGCCCTGTCGAGCTCCTCTCAAATGCAGGCTTACGGGCCTAATGTCGCATTGTGCTGTCTGTTGGCCTATTGGGCCTTCTGTGGGCCTGAATCCTGGCCCAGGTTGGGTTTCTAGTCGTATTCAGGCCGTGGTGGCCCAATAGGTGGCAGTTTTTTTAAAAAAATCCAGTTTTTTGGTTCTGTTTTTTGCATTATTTATTTTCTTTTGTTTTTTGCTTTATTTTTTAATTCTTTTTGCTTTTAGGTCAGCAAAATTATAAACTTCCTGTTAGTTCCATTAGTTTTAGAAAAAATATAAACTTTCTATTAGTAACATTAGTTCTTTATGAAAATTCTTTTTGCTGTATTTAGTTTTTTTGTTTTCTTTTTTGCTATATTTATTTTGTTTTGTTTCTACTTACAACAAAAAACTTATTTATTTTATTTTATTTTGTTTCTAATTACTTATTTATTTTACTTTATGATAATTCTTTCTGCTATTAAAGTTTCTATCAAAAAAAGTTCTTTATGAAAATTCTTTTTGCTTTTAATGATTAAAAATAAAAAAGAGGCGCAATGCGCGTTGATTTGCTTCAAGCCTTTCGGAATAGTGTAGACTGCACTGCACATAGCTCGATGCAGTCTACCTTATTCCTCAAGGCTTGAAGCTAAGCAACGTGAGCATTGCGCCTCTTCTTCATCGTCTCTGCACTCAGGGCTTATAAACCGCTCCTAGTGCCTCTCAGCTAGCGAGGTGGGACTAAAAAACTGCTTAGCTAGTAAGAAACTCTAGTACCGGTTCGTGCCACGAACAGGTACTAAAGGTGCTCGTGGGGCCACAGCCTCATTAGTACCGGTTCGTGGCACCAACAGGGACCAAAGGGTGGAATTGGTCCCGGTTCGTGCCACCAACCGGGACCAATGGCCTTGCACAGCGGCGTGGTGGTGAGTTTAGTCCCACCTCGCTAGCTAAGAGAGAGCCGCACCTGTTTATAAGGTGCGGTGCGCCTGAGCTGTCGAGCTCCTCTCTAAAGCAGGCTTACGGGCCTAACCTCTCTGCACTCAGGGCTTATAAAGCATTTCAAATGAACTCTGAAAAGGTTGAAAGTTGGCATGGTATCATCATTTCATCCACATAGCATGTGCAAGAAAGTTGAGAGGGTTACGGCAAAAACTAGATGCACTTCTTGTACAAAACGGACAATGGTATCATACTCGTCTATTACAAAGTTGGCATGGTATCATCATAATAGTTGCGGGAGAAAGTCTTCACTTTTTCTTCGCTTGTGTCATTTGCTTATTGCGCCGTAACCATGGATAATCTTCATCGTTTATCAGGATGCTTGGGTCAGCCTTGACTTTGAAGGGAGGAATTTCATGAAACTTTTCATAATCTTCAGACATGTCTGTCTTGCCCTCCACTCCCACAATGTCCCTTTTTCCTGAAAGAACTATGTGCCGCTTTGGCTCATCGTATGATGTATTCGCTTCCTTATCTTTTCTTTTCCTCGGTCTGGTAGACATGTCCTTCACATAGATAACCTGTGCCACATCATTGGCTAGGACGAACGGTTCGTCAGTGTACCCAAGATTGTTCAGATCCACTGTTGTCATTCCGTACTGTGGGTCTACCTGTACCCCGCCTCCTGACAGATTGACCCATTTGCACTTAAACAAAGGGACCTTAAAATCATGTCCGTAGTCAAGTTCCCATATGTCCATTATGTAACCATAATATGTGTCCTTTCCCCTCTCGGTTGCTGCATCAAAGCGGACACCGCTGTTTTGGTTGGTGCTCTTTTGATCTTGGGCGATCGTGTAAAATGTATTCCCATTTATCTCGTATCCTTTGTAAGTCAATACAGTCGAAGATGGTCCCCTGGACAACGAGTACAACTCATCACAAACAGTGGTGTCACCTCTGAGACGTGTTTCCAACCAACTGCTGAAAGTCCTGATGTGTTCACATGTAATCCAGTCGTCACACTGCTCCGGGTGTTTGGAGCGCAGACTGTTCTTGTGTTCATCGACATACGGGGTCACCAAGGTAGAGTTCTGTAGAACTGTGTAGTGTGCTTCAGACCAAGAATATCCGTCCCTGCATATTATTGAGTCCCCCCCTCCAAGCGTGCCTTTTCCAGTCAGTCTCCCCTCATACCGCGATTTAGGGAGACCTATCTTCTTAAGGCCAGGAATGAAGTCAACACAAAACCCAATGACATCCTCTGTTTGATGGCCCATGGAGATGCTTCCTTCTGGCCTAGCGCGGTTACGGACATATTTCTTTAGGACTCCCATGAACCTCTCAAAGGGGAACATATTGTGTAGAAATACGGGCCCCAGAATGACAATCTCGTCGACTAGATGAACTAGGACGTGCGTCATGATATTGAAGAAGGATGGTGGGAACACCAGCTCGAAACTGACAAGACATTGCGCCACATCACTCCTTAGCCTTGGTATGATTTCTGGATCGATCACCTTCTGAGAGATTGCATTGAGGAATGCACATAGCTTCACAATGGCTAATCGGACGTTTTCCGGTAGAAGCCCCCTCAATGCAACCGGAAGCAGTTGCGTCATAATCACGTGGCAGTCATGAGACTTTAGGTTCTGGAACTTTTTCTCTGGCATATTTATTATTCCCTTTATATTCGACGAGAAGCCAGTCGGGACCTTCATACTGAGCAGGCATTCAAAGAAGATTTCTTTCTCTTCTTTCGTAAGAGCGTAGCTGGCAGGACCTTCATACTGCTTCGGAGGCATGCCGTCTTTTTCGTGCAAACGTTGCAGGTCCTCCCGTGCCTCAGGTGTATCTTTTGTCTTCCCATACACGCCCAAGAAGCCTAGCAGGTTCACGCAAAGGTTCTTCGTCACGTGCATCACGTCGATTGAAGAGCGGACCTCTAGCTCTTTCCAGTAGGGTAGGTCCCAAAATATAGATTTCTTCTTCCACATGGGTGCGTGTCCCTCAGCGTCATTCGGAACAGCTAGTCCGCCGGGACCCTTTCCAAAGATTACGTGTAAATCATTGACCATAGCAAGTACGTGATCACCGGTACGCATGGCGGGCTTCTTCCGGTGATCTGCCTCGCCTTTGAAATGCTTGCCTTTCTTTCGACATTGATGGTTGGTCGGAAGAAATCGACGATGGCCCAGGTACACATTCTTCCTGCTTTTGTCCAGGTATATACTTTCAGTGTCATCTAAACAGTGCGTGCATGCGTGGTATCCCTTGTTTGTCTGTCCTGAAAGGTTACTGAGAGCGGGCCAATCGTTGATGGTTACAAACAGCAACGCGTGCAGGTTAAATTCCTCCTGTTTGTGCTCATCCCACGTACGTACACCGTTTCCATTCCACAGCTGTAAAAGTTCTTCAACTAATGGCCTTAGGTACACATCAATGTCGTTGCCGGGTTGCTTAGGGCCTTGGATGAGAACTGGCATCATAATGAACTTCCGCTTCATGCACATCCAAGGAGGAAGGTTATACATACATAGAGTCACGGGCCAGGTGCTGTGATTGCTGCTCTGCTCCCCGAAAGGATTAATGCCATCCGCGCTTAAACCAAACCATACGTTCCTTGGGTCAGCTGCAAACTCAGCCCAGTACTTTCTCTCGATTTTTCTCCACTGCGACCCGTCAGCGGGTGCTCTCAACTTCCCGTCTTTCTTACGGTCCTCACTGTGCCATCGCATCAACTTGGCATGCTCTTCGTTTCTGAACAGACGTTTCAACCGTGGTATTATAGGAGCATACCACATCACCTTCGCAGGAACCCTCTTCCTGGGGGGCTCGCCGTCAACATCACCAGGGTCATCTCGTCTGATCTTATACCGCAATGCACCGCATACCGGGCATGCGTTCAGATCCTTGTACGCACCGCGGTAGAGGATGCAGTCATTAGGGCATGCATGTATCTTCTGCACCTCCAATCCTAGAGGGCATACGACCTTCTTTGCTGCGTATGTACTGTCGGGCAATTCGTTATCCTTTGGAAGCTTCTTCTTCAATATTTTCAATAGCTTCTCAAATCCTTTGTCAGGCACAGCATTCTCTGCCTTCCACTGCAGCAATTCCAGTACGGTACCGAGCTTTGTGTTGCCATCTTCGCAATTGGGGTACAACCCTTTTTTGTGATCCTCTAACATGCGATCGAACTTCAGCTTCTCCTTTTGACTTTCGCATTGCGTCCTTGCATCGACTATGACCCGGCGGAGATCATCATCATCGGGCACTGGTTCCTCTTGATCTTCAGCAGCTTCCCCCCTTGCAGCATCATTGGGCACATCGTCTGGTTCCTCTTGATCTTCAGCAGCTTCCCCCGTTGCAGCATCACCGTATTCAGGGGGCACATAGTTGTCATCGTCCTCTTCTTCTTCGCCGTCTTCCATCATAACCCCCATTTCTCCGTGCCTCGTCCAAACATTATAGTGTGGCATGAAACCCTTGTAAAGCAGGTGGGCGTGAAGGATTTTCCGGTCAGAGTAAGACTTCGTATTCCCACATATAGGGCATGGACAACACATAAAACCATTCTGCTTGTTTGCCTCAGCCACTTCGAGAAAATCATGCACGCCCTTAATGTACTCGGAGGTGTGTCTGTCACCGTACATCCATTGCCGGTTCATCTGCGTGCATTATATATAATTAAGTGTGTCAAAAACCATTACAGAACATCATGAATAGATAATTAAGTGACCAAATTAATAGAAGTTCATCATCACATTAGAACCAAAGTACATACATAGTTCTCATCTAACAACATATATATAGCTCTCCAGAGCATCTAATTAATTAAACCATACATTGAAACTATGTAAAACATTTCAATGCGAAAACAAATGCGATCATAATCGCAACCAAGGTAACAATTGATCCAACGGCATAATGATACCAAGCCTCGGTATGAATGGCATATTTTCTAATCTTTCTAATCTTCAAGCGCATTGCATCCATCTTGATCTTGTGATCATCGACGACATCCGCAACATGCAACTCCAATATCATCTTCTCCTCCTCAATTTTT
This sequence comes from Triticum aestivum, assembly GCF_018294505.1. Classification (NCBI taxonomy): domain Eukaryota; kingdom Viridiplantae; phylum Streptophyta; class Magnoliopsida; order Poales; family Poaceae; genus Triticum; species Triticum aestivum. The sequence continues at coordinate 581,392,133 of NC_057814.1, read as the reverse complement.
TTATTTTTTCCTTCAAGTAATTGTTTTCTTCTTCAACTAAATTTAACCTCTCGACAATAGGGTCGGTTAGAATTTCCGGTTCAACCACCTCCTAGATAAATAAAATCTATGTCACGCTGGTCGGTATATTTGTCATAAACAATAAATGAATCAAATAGTTATAAAAAGATAATATATACCACATCCGAATCATAGACAGGACGAGGGCCGACGGGGGCGGATACCAAAACCATCGCACTATGTAATAAGAAGGAATAAAATAGTAAGAAAATTAGACAAGTATCTATCTAAAGTAAGAATTTTTTTCTTTCAAAAAGAAGATAAGAACAAGAGGCTCACCACGGTGGTGCCGGCGACGAGATCGGCGCGGGCGGTCGACGGCGGTGAAGACGGGAATGGGACGTGACGGGCCGCTAAACCTAGACAAATCTCGAGGAAAATGGAGCTTTGAGGTCGAGCTTCGAGAGGACAAAGCTTAACTAGTGTGGCTCGGGCATTTCATCGAACACCTCATGTGCATAGGAGGTGAGCTAGGGCACCACAAAGCCCTCCCCTCGCCGGCCAGAGAAAAACAGAGCACTTGAGTGCTCTGCTCGCGGGCGAGGGGTATATATAGGCACCTCATTGGTCCCGGTTCGTGGCATGAACCGGTACTAAATCCGGGCCTTCTGTCCCGGTTCATGCCAAGAACCGGGACCAATGGTTGTGGGCCTGGAGCGAGGACCATTAGTCCCGGTTCGTGGCTCGAACCGGGACAAATGGTTCCATACGAACCGGGACCAATGCCCACGAGGCCCCGGCCGGCCCCCTGGGCTCACGAACCGAGACGAATGCCCCCATGGGTCCCGGTTCGTGACTGAACCGGGACTAATGGGATTGCCATGCCCGAACGAAAGCCCTGTTTTCTACTAGTGATACCTGATACGTCCATTTTGCATCATACTTTTATATCAATATTTATTGCATTATGGGTTGTTATTACACATTATGTCACAATACTTATGCCTATTCTCTCTTATTTTACAAGGTTTACATGAGGAGGGAGAATGCCGGCAGCTAGAATTCTGGGCTGGAAAAGGAGCAAATATTGGAGACCTATTCTGCACAACTCCAAAAGTCCTGAAACTTCACGGAAGTCATTTTTGGAATTTATAAAAAATACTGAGCGAAGAAAATACCAGAGGGGGCCCACACCCTGGCCACGAGGGTGGGGCACGTCCTACCCCCCTGGGCGCGCCCCCTGCCTCGTGGGCCCCCTGGCAGGCCTCCAGTGCCCATCTTCTGCTATATGAGGTCTTTTACCCTGGAAAAAATCATAAGCAAGCTTTCGGGAAGAAACTCCGCCGCCACGAGGCGGAACCTTGGCGGAACCAATCTAGGGCTCCGGCAGAGCTGTTCTGCCGGGGAAACTTCCCTCCTAGAGGGGGAAATCATCGCCATCGTCATCACCAACGATCCTCTCATCGGGAGGGGGTCAATCTTCATCAACATCTTCACCAGCACCATCTCCTCTCAAACCCTAGTTCATCTCTTGTATCCAATCTTTGTCCCAAAGCCTCAGATTGGTACATGTGGGTTGCTAGTAGTGTTGATTACTCCTTATAGTTGATGCTAGTTAGTTTATTTGGTGGAAGATCATATGTTCAGATCCTATATGCATATTAATACCCCTCTGATTATGAACATGAATATGCTTTATGACTAGTTACGTTTGTTCCTAAGGACATGGGAGAAGTCTTGCAATAAGTAGTCATGTGAACTTGGTATTCGTTCGATATTTTGATGAGATGTATGTTGTCTTTCCTCTAGTGGTGTTATGTGAACGTCGACTACATGAAACTTCACCATTGTTTGGGCCTAGAGGAAGGCATTGGGAAGTAATAAGTAGATGATGGGTTGCTAGAGTGACAGAAGCTTAAACCCTAGTTTATGCGTTGCTACGTAAGGGGCTGATTTGGATCCATATGTTTCATGCTATGGTTAGGTTTGCCTTAATACTTCTTTTGTAGTTGAGGATGCTTGCAATAGGAGTTAATCATAAGTGGGATGCTTGTCCAATTAAGGACAGCACCCAAGCACCGGTCCACCCACATATCAAATTATCAAAGTACCGAACGCGAATCATATGAACGTGATGAAAACTAGCTTGACGATAATTCCCATGTGTCCTCGGGAGCGCTTTTCTCTATATAAGAGTTTGTCCAGGCTTGTCCTTTGCTACAAAAAGCATTGGGCCATCTTGCTGCACCTTATTTACTTTCATTACTTGTTACCCGTTACAAATTACCTTATCACAAAACTATCTGTTACCGATAATCTTAGTGCTTGCAGAGAATACCTTACTGAAAACCGCTTGTCATTTCCTTCTCCTCCTCGTTGGGTTCGACACTCTTACTTGTCGAAAGGACTATGATAGATCCTCTATACTTGTGGGTCATCAAGACTCTTTTCTGGCGCCATTGCCGGGGAGTGAAGCGCCTTTGGTAGGTGGAATTTGGTAAGGAAAAATTTATATAGTGTGCTGAAATTTACTGTCACTTGCTACTATGGAAAGTAATCCTTTGAGGGGCTTGTTCGGGGTATCTTGACCCCGTCCGGAACCACAATTAGTTAGTCCTCAACCTACAGAACCTACTGAAAATGTTACTTTGAAATTCCTTCGGGTATGATAGAGAAACTGATAGCTAATCCTTTTGCAGGAGATGGAACATTGCATCCCGATTTACACTTAATCTATGTGGATGAAGTTTGTGGATTATTTAAGCTTGCAGGTATGCCCGATGATGTTATCAAGAAGAAGGTCTTCCCTTTATCTTTGAATGGAGATGCATTGACATGGTATAGGCTATGTGATGATATGGGATCATGGAACTACAAATGATTGAAATTGGAATTCCATCAGAAGTTTTATCCTATGCATCTTGTTCATCGTGATCGTAATTATATATATAATTTTTGGCCTCGCGAAGGAGAAAGCATCGCTCAAGCTTGGGGGAGGCTTAAGTCAATGTTATATTCATGCCCCAATCATGAGCTCTCAAGAGAAATGATTATTCAAAAATTTTATGCTCGACTTTCTCGTAATAATCAATCCATGCTCGATACTTCTTGTACTGGCTCTTTTATGATGAAGACTATTGAATTCAAATGGGATTTATTGGAAAGAATTAAATGCAACTCTGAAGATCGGGACCTCAACGAAGGTAAAGAGTCAGGTATAACACCTAAGTTTGATTGTGTTAAATCTTTTATGGATACCGATGCCTTCCGTGAATTTAGCACTAAATATGGACTTGACTCTGAGATAGTAGCTTGTTTCTGTGAATCATTTGCTACTCATGTTGATCTCCCTAAGGAGAAGTGGTTTAAATATAATCCTCCCATAGAAGTAAAAGTAGTTGCACCTATTAAAGCTGAAGAAAAGACTATCACTTATAATGATCCTATTGTTCCTACTACTTATGTTGAGAAACCACCTTTCCCTGTTAGAATGAAGGATCATGCTAAAGCTTCAACTGGAGTCAACAAAAGTAATATTAGGACACGCAAACCCCCTGAGCAAGTTAAAGTTGAATCTAATATTGCTATGGTTAAAGATCTCTTGGCTGATAATATTGATGGGCATGTTATTTACTTCTGTGAGGAAACTGCTAGAATTGCTAAACCTGGTGCTAAAGATAAACATAGACCTGTGGTAGGCATGCATGTTATTTCTGTTAAAATAGGAGATCATTGTTATCATGGCTTGTGTGATATGGGTGCTAGTGCAAGTGCAATACTTCATTCCTTATACAAAGAAATTATGCATGATATTGCACCTGCTGAGATAGAAGAAATTGATGTTACCATTAAGCTTGCCAATAGAGATACTATTTCACCGATTGGGATTGTTAGAGATGTTGAAGTCTTGTGTGGGAAAGTTAAATATCCTGCTGATTTTCTTGTTCTTGGTTCCCCACAAGATAGCTTCTGTCCCATTATATTTGGTAGACCCTTCTTGAATACTGTCAATGCTAGGATAGACTGCGAAAAGGATGTTGTTACTATTGGTTTGGATGATATGTCTCATGAGTTTAATTTTTCTAAATTTCGTAGACAACCCCGTGATGAGGAATTGCCTAGTAAGGATGAAATTATTGGTCTTGCTTCTATTGATGTGCCTCCTAATGATCCTTTAGAACAATATTTGCTAGACCATGAAAATGATATGTTTATGAATGAAAGAAGGGAAATAGATGAAGTATTCTTTAAACAGGGACCTATTCTGAAACACAACTTGCCTGTTGAAATCCTAGGGGATCCTCCTCCACCCAAGGGTGATCCCGTGTTTGAGCTTAAACCACTACCTGATACTCTTAAATATGCTTATCTTGTTGAAAAGAAGATATATCCTGTTATTATTTGAAAAGAAGATATATCCTGTTATTATTAGTGCTAACCTTTCAGAGCATGAAGAAGAGAAATTATTGAAAACTCTGAAGAAGCAACGCGCTGCTATTGGATATACTCTTGATGATCTTAAGGGCATTAGTCCCACTCTAAGTCAACACAAGATAAATTTGGAGAAAGACGCCAAACCAGTTATTGATCACCAACGACGGATGAATCCTAAGATGAAAGAAGTGGTAAGAAAGGAAATATTAAAGCTCCTTGAGGCAGGTATAATTTATCCCGTTGCTGATAGTCAATAGGTAAGTCCTGTCAATTGTGTCCCTAAGAAGGGAGGCATTACTGTCGTTCCTAATGATAAAGATGAATTGATTCCGCAAAGAATTATTACAGGTTATAGGATGGTAATTGATTTCCGCAAATTAAATAAAGCTACTAAAAAGGATCATTACCCCTTGCCATTCATTGATCAAATGCTAGAAAGATTATCCAAACATACACATTTTTGCTTTCTAGATGGTTACTCTGGCTTCTCTCAAATACCTGTGTCAGCTGATGATCAAGCAAAGACCACTTTTACTTGCCCTTTCGGCACTTCTGCTTATAGACGTATGCCTTTTGGTTTATGTAATGCACCTGCTACCTTTCAAAGATGCATGATGGCTATATTCTCTGATTTTTGTGAAAAGATTTGTGAGGTTTTCATGGATGATTTCTCCGTTTATGGGTCCTCTTTTGATGATTGCTTGAGCAACCTTGATCGAGTTTTGCAGAGATGTGAAGAAACTAACCTTGTCTTGAATTGGGAGAAATGCCAGTTTATGGTTAATGAAGGCATTGTCTTGGGACATAAAATTTCTGAAAGAGGTATTGAAGTTGATAAAGCTAAAGTTGATGCTATTGAAAAGATGTCATGTCCCAAGGACATCAAAGGTATAAGAAGTTTCCTTGGTCATGCCGGTTTTTATAGGAGGTTCATTAAGGACTTCTCAAAAATTTCTCGCCCTCTGACTAATCTATTACAAAAAGATATTCCTTTTGTCTTTGATGATGATTGTGTAGAAGCATTTGAAATGCTTAAGAAAGCTTTGATTTCTGCACCTATTGTTCATCCACCTGATTGGAACCTACCCTTTGAAATTATGTGTGATGCTAGTGATTATGTTGTAGGTGATGTTCTAGGGCAAAGAGTTGATAAGAAATTAAATGTTATTCAATATGCTAGTAAAACTCTAGACAATGCCCAGAGAAATTATGCTACTACTGAAAAAGAATTTTTAGCAGTTGTTTTTGCTTGTGATAAGTTCAGACCTTATATTGTTGATTCTAAAGTAACTATTCACACTGATCATACTGCTATTAAATACTTTATGGAAAAGAAAGATGCTAAACCTAGACTTATTAGATGGGTTCTCTTGCTACAAGAATTTGATTTGCATATTATTGATAGAAAGGGAGCTGAGAACCCCGTTGCAGACAACTTGTCTAGGTTAGAGAATGTTCTTGATGACCCACTACCTATTGATGATAGCTTTCCCGATGAACAATTAACTGTCATAAATGCTTCTCGTACTGCTCCATGGTATGCTGATTATGCTAATTACATTGTTGCTAAATTTATACCACCTAGTTTCACATACCAGCAAAAGAAAAAGGTTTTCTATGATTTAAGACATTACTTCTGGGATGACCCACATCTTTATAAAGAAGGAGTAGATGGTGTTATTAGACGTTGTATACCTGAGCATGAACAGGAAGAGATCCTACATAAGTGTCACTCCGAAGCTTATGGAGGGCACCACGCTGGAGACAGAACTGCACATAAGGTATTGCAATCCGGGTTTTATTGGCCTACTCTCTTCAAGGATGCCCGTAAGTTTGTCTTGTCTTGTGATGAATGTCAAAGAATTGGTAATATCAGTAGACGTCAGGAAATGCCTATGAATTATTCACTTGTTATTGAACCATTTGATGTTTGGGGCTTTGATTACATGGGACCGTTTCCTTCCTCTAATGGGTATACGCATATTTTAGTTGCTGTTGATTACGTTACTAAGTGGGTAGAAGCTATTCCAACTAGTAGTGTTGATCATAACACCTCTATTAAGATGCTTAAAGAAGTTATTTTTCCAAGGTTTGGAGTCCCTAGATATTTAATGACTGATGGTGGTTCACATTTTATTCATGGTGCCTTTCGTAAAATGCTTGATAAGTACGATGTCAATCATAGAATTGCATCCCCTTATCACCCACAGTCTAGTGGTCAAGTAGAGTTGAGTAATAGAGAGCTCAAATTAATTTTGCAAAAGACTATTAATAGATCTAGAAAGAATTGGTCCAAGAAACTTGATGATGCATTATGGGCCTATAGAACTGCATATAAAAATCCTATGGGTATGTCTCCGTATAAGATGGTTTATGGAAAAGCATGCCACTTACCTCTCGAGCTAGAACATAAGGCATATTGGGCCATTAAAGAGCTCAATTATGATTTCAATCCTGCCGGTGAGAAGAGGCTATTTGACATTAGCTCACTTGATGAATGGAGAACCCAAGCCTATGAGAATGCCAAATTGTTTAAAGAAAAGGTTAAAAGATGGCATGACAAAAGGATACAAAAGCGTGAGTTTAATATAGGTGATTGTGTGTTGCTATACAACTCTCGTTTAAGATATTTTTCAGGAAAACTTCTCTCTAAATGGGATGGTCCTTACGTTATCGAGGAGGTCTATCGTTCCGGTGCCATAAAAATCAACAACTTTGAGGGCACAAATCCGAAGGTGGTGAACGGTCAAAGAATCAAACATTATATCTCAGGTAATCCTATAAATGTTGAAACTAATGTTATTTAAACTGTAACGCCGGAGGAATACATAAGGGACACTTTCCAGAACGTTTCAGACTCTGAAAAGGAATAGGTACGTGGTACGGTAAGTAAACCGACTCCAAAACAGTTCTAATGGCAATTTTTCTCCGTTTTGGAATATTTAAGAAAATAGGAAAATAAGAAGCAGTCTGGGAAGGACACGAGGCTTCCACGAGGGTGGGAGGTGCGCCCTACCCGCCTCGTGGGCACCTTGTGTGCCCTCCGGACTCCGTTTTCTTGCACGGTACTTCTTTTGGTCGGTAAAAATTCATTATATAATCTCCCGAAGGTTTTGACCACCGTATCACGCAAATATCCTCTGTTTTAGTTTTGAGATGTTTTTTGTTAGAGTTGTGAAGGCCAGGCATCATGTCGTCCCCCTCCTCCAACAATCAGGGCAACGATGCTTGGCTAATGAAGATAGAGCTGAAGAGAGAAGAACCCGGGGAGATCAACAAGGATGATGGGATCAAGAAGGCCATGGAGGATCAGCCCCCGGCAGCAGAAGAAGACATCCTTCCACCTCTCTTTACTCCAACTGAGATTGAAGCTTTCAAGATGATTGAGTTAGCTCGTATACAAAACAAGTATCTCACACGTGAAAATATTTTGTTGAAGGATCATATCGTCGCACTCAAGGGCATTATCCGTAAGCTGGAAGATCTGCTACGCTCAATGTGCGACTATCCATCATCACCACCATCTTCTTCGTCGGCAAAAGAGACATAATCACATGGGTATGGGCACTCCCCTTGGCAACTACCAAGCTTGGGGGAGGTGCCCCGGTATCGTATCACCATCACACTCCTATCTTTACCGTTTTACTTAGTTCGATCCTTTTAGTAATATCCTGATCTAGTAGAATAAAGTTTTAGTATGATTTGGTTTTGAGTTTTGCTTTATGATCCCTCTATGTAATCGAGTCCGTGAGCTATGTATAATAAAGATTAGTGTTGAGTCAAGGGCTTGATTATTTTGCTATGATCTAGAGGGAATAAAAGAAAAAGAAAGAATAAAAAGAAATAAAGAGATCATATTGATCTTATGGAGAGTAATGACTTCACATATAAAGAGTATGATGATTAAAAGTTGTTGAGAGTTGACAAACATAGTTTTGGTCATCGTTGCAATTAATAGGAAGTAATAAAGAAAGAGAGGTTTCACATATAAATATACTATCTTGGACATCTTTTATGATTGTGAGCACTCATTAAAGTATGACATGCTAAAGAGTTGATGTTGGACAAGGAAGACAAAGTAATGGGTTATGTTTTCTTATATTCGAAATAAAGTATATTGTCATGGATCATCCAACATGTTGAGCTTGCCTTTCTCCCTCATGCTAGCCACTTCTTTGCACCAAGTAGAGATACTACTTGTGCTTCCAAATACACTTAAACCCAGTTTTGCCATGAGAATCCACCATATCTACCTATGGATTGAGTAAGATCCTTCCAGTAAGTTGTCATCGGTGCAAGCAATAAAAATTGCTCTCTGAATATGTATGATTTATTAGTGTGCAGAAAATAAGCTTTATACGATCTTGTGATGTGGAAGAAATAAAAGCGACGGACTGCATAATAAAGGTCCATATCACAAGTGGCAATATAAAGTGACGTTCTTTTGCATTAAGATTTTGTGCATGCAACTATGAAAGCGCATGACAACCTCTCCTTCCCTCTGCGAAGGGCCTATATTTTACTTTTATCTTCTACCCTTATGCAAGAGTCATGGTGATCTTCACCTTTCCTTTTTACATTTTATCCTTTGGCAAGCACATTGTGTTGGAAAGGTCCAGATATATATATATCCAATTGGATGTAAGTTGGCATGAACTATTATTGTTGGCGTTACCCTTGAGGTAAAAGGTTGGGAGGCGAAACTAAAAGCCCCTATCTTTCTCTGTGTCCGATTAAAACTCCATAACCACAAGTAATGCATGAGTGTTAGCAATTGTGAAAGACTAAATGATAGTTGAGTATGTGGACTTGCTAAAAAGCTCTTATATTTACTCTTTCTGATGTTATGATAAATTGCAATTGCCTCAATGCCTGAGATTTTAGTTTGTTAGTTCTCAATGAAGTTTCTGATTCATACTTGACATTGTGGATAGATTGTTACTTTAGCATAAGAAATAATACGACAATATCTATATATGTTGTTGTTATAAGAATGATCATGATGCCCTCATGTCCGTATTTTATTTTATCGACACCTCTATCTCTAAACATGTGGACATATTTATCGTTATCGGCTTCCGCTTGAGGACAAGCGAGGTCTAAGCTTGGGCTAGTTGATACGTCCATTTTGCGTCATGCTTTTATATCGATATTTATTGCATTATGGGCTGTTATTACACATTATGTCACAATACTTATGCCTATTCTCTCTTATTTTACAAGGTTTACATGAGGAGGGAGAATGCCGGCAGCTGGAATTCTGGGCTGGAAAAGGAGCAAATATTGGAGACCTATTCTGCACAACTCCAAAAGTCCTGAAACTTCACGGAAGTCATTTTTGGAATTTATAAAAAATACTGAGCAAAGAAAATACCAAAGGGGGCCCACACCCTGGCCACAAGGGTGGAGTGCGCCCTACCCCCTGGGCGCGCCCCTGCCTCGTGGGCCCCCTGGTAGGCCTCCAGTGCCCATCTTCTGCTATATGAGGTCTTTTACCCTGGGAAAAATCATAAGCAAGCTTTCGGGAAGAAACTCCGCCGCCACGAGGCGGAACCTTGGTGGAACCAATCTAGGGCTCCGGCAGAGCTGTTCTGTCGGGGAAACTTCCCTCCGGGAGGGGGAAATCATCGCCATCGTCATCAGCAACGATCCTCTCATCGGGAGGGGGTCAATCTTCATCAACATCTTCACCAGCACCATCTCCTCTCAAACCCTAGTTCATCTCTTGTATCCAATCTTTGTCCCAAAGCCTCAGATTGGTACCTGTGGGTTGCTAGTAGTGTTGATTACTCCTTGTAGTTGATGCTAGTTGGTTTATTTGGTGGAAGATCATATGTTCAGATCCTATATGCATATTAATACCCCCTCTGATTATGAACATGAATATGCTTTTTGAGTAGTTACGTTTGTTCCTGAGGACATGGGAGAAGTCTTGCTATAAGTAGGCATGTGAATTTGGTATTCGTTCGATATTTTGATGAGATGTATGTTGTCTTTCCTCTAGTGGTGTTATGTGAACGTCGACTACATGACACTTCACCATTGTTTGGGCCTAGAGGAAGGCATTGGGAAGTAATAAGTAGATGATGGGTTGCTAGAGTGACAGAAGCTTAAATCCTAGTTTATGCGTTGCTTCATAAGGGGCTGATTTGGATCCATATGTTTCATGCTATGGTTAGGTTTACCTTAATACTTCTTTTTTAGTTGTGGATGCTTGCAATAGGAGTTAATCATAAGTGGGATGCTTGTCCAAGTAAGGACAACACCCAAGCACCGGTCCACCCACATATCAAATTATCAAAGTACCGAACGCGAATCATATGAATGTGATGAAAACTAGCTTGACGATAATTCCCATGTGTCCTCGGGAGCGCATTTCTCTATATAAGAGTTTGTCCAGGCTTGTCCTTTGCTACAAAAAGGATTGGGCCATCTTGCTGCACCTTATTTACTTTCATTACTTGTTACCCGTTACAAATTACCTTATCACAAATATATCCCCAACTTAAGAGTCTAAGGTGCAATAGAACTTCTCATTATAGAATTATCTAGTTTCATTTTAGATCATACATCTAACACAATTATCTCAAGGTGCAATAGAACTTCTCATTATAAAATGTCCACTAATCATTGGAATGGAAACTCTTTCCTTGCTCATAATGAGCTTGATAGTTCAACTTATTATACAAAAGTACTAAATTGGAGTAAAAAGCAAACATGCAAAAGCAATAAAGGGATACACTGGACTCAAATATATCCCCAAATTAAGAGTCTAAGCCACAAAATCTGGTATTCTCTCAAGTTGTTGATATCGCTGTTATTTCTTTTCTAGAGCGGGTGTGTTGCTGCTGGCGAGGGCTTGGTGGAGCATCTCGTTGTCTTCTCCAAGACAATGATGCGGAGCTTGAGTAAGTCCACATTTTCCTCCAATTTAGCAAAAAATAATGGATATTTTGTTGAGTACCCATGAACTGAAGTGAGCCGTCCCCTGAGTGAAGGTAGTCTAGAGTAGTGTGTTGTTGATAGGCTAAAATGGCAAGGAATACGTGATGTTAGAGTAGACATGGATGTTGTGGTGGGCCATTCTCTGCAACACATGTTTATACCGCAAGAATAATAAGCAAAAACACGTGCAACATCCTCAATAGATTGCATATTGGTTTGTTTGTAAAAATAGTCATGTCATCAATCAACAACTCATCGTACAACTATTTCGGTAGGGAGTATCTAGTTTACTAGGTGACAAGTGAGGAATTTGAGTTCTTTGCCAGTATATCATATTATATTGGGACATTTAATTTTGTGATCCAATGGCTCAAATTAGTCAGCACTACAACATATGTCTGGGAGCATATTTAGGCTGTAAGGATACTTTGGGTAGTTTCACGTTATCCATTTGTCAACCGGGTCACCATTTGTTGATTCGCTTCCTTAAATGTGATGTGTCCACTTCCGCATTGACCCATGTAACAAATTGAACTCCTCGAGCAGCTTCACGTTGTTGGACAACCAGAACAAGTATAATAGGGTGACATAGGTGACAATGGTATAAGGAATGCTACCTAATAGGGTGACAATGCTATAAGGAATGCTACATCAAATTTTGCCTAGTTAGAGGAGATAGAAGAGGAGAGAGAAGATTGGTCCAACTTTTACATGTGCATACAGCCGCATAAATTTGGTTATACGTGCGTGTGTGTCCAAACCAAATCGACCCAACAGATTGGTCCAACTTTTACATGTGCATACCGACGACAAAACTCGACCACTGGTGGTGGAGGTCAAGGCTATGCCAACAAGGTTGGCGGAGGCGCTCCATCGCACGGCCACAGGCCATGAAGGACCGGGGCTGGCCGCCGGTGGCATGTGGAGTGGAGGATAGATACATGTCCGCCGCTACGGTTATTTAAATAACTACATACTCATAGGCCAAACTCTGAGTTGAACCATATTAACCGTTGTATAAACTTAATACTACACATTTATTTTGTACTACAGTGTAGTTGACTATTTCTCCTTATTATTTTATGACATGTCCTCAAAACCTATATCTGTTGGAAATTCTTTCAACAACTATCCTATAACCATTGGAGAGAACCTTAGGCTATTTGCTTATTTAAAAAATTACTTTGAGAGGTTGTACTTTCCTATCTGCCCACTTAATCTATCTTGCCCAGTTTTCTTATGGTCAATAGCTCATGTGTGAAGTTTTTGATGTGAATTGGAAAGGATGCAACGTAGTTGACAGAAATAGCTCGCGTGCGACGTCTTACATGGCAATAATAGCCCCTATACAACCAGGTCATTAAAACACGGGAAGGGGCGTCAATGAGGAGTGCAGTTAAGTTAAAAACATGGGGTCAAACTGATCAGTGCATCTGGTGGTGGGTCCCACTCGGCAGTGCATCGAGTTTAATGATTCCCCGCTTGACTGAACCCCTGCTGCTCCCCTGCTTCTGGTTGCTGCTCCCTTCTCCACTCTCGTCGGAGGCGGCGACGGAGCTTTCACTTTGGCGGCGAAGCTTTCGTTCACGACCGCGGCGGCGAATGTGGTGAGTGTATTCGGCACCCTAGACATGTTCCCCTCCGTCTTGAGTTAGATCTAACCAAGTGAGCCTCTATTTTCCACGGGATCCAGATTGTGGAGGTGGGTGGGGTGGGGGAGCGGCGGCGGCGTTGGGCTGAACGAGATGGAGCCACGACAGACAACGTCGACTAGGTAATGATCACCCTTTCCAACCTATGTGATCTGTGCGTCGTCTGCTTCCGCTGCCTCACAGTGCCCGCCATTGATAAACAAGGGCGATGGTGCTCGGGCCTTTGAATTCACTGTTAAATTCTTCCCGTCTAAAGCAAAGCTAGTTGATGGTAGCGTGCGAGACATAGAGAGAGATACAATTGTGAAATGGGAGGTTGAATTTGCAGAGATTGATCCATAGGAAATACAGATCATGGAAGATAGGGCCGTGAGGAATGTTGAGGAGAAAATTGGGAAGAGCATTTTTTGGGGTCCAGAGCAAGAGGTAGCATTGTTAGGGTTTGATAATTGGAAGGGTGAGTATGTGAGAATTGAGAATGGTGAAGAGATGGTTGATGAAATTGATCAGCAAGATGACTGGGCAAGCAAACATACTACCTTTCATGCAGAGCTCGTTGATCTGAAATCAGATTCTAATGTTGGATATGTGCCCTCAAATTCGGCTTCACAGATGGTAGATGATGATTGAGCTTCACAGAAACAGATAACACCCATGTGTACGGGTGAAGTGACAGTAACAGAGGGGGCTGATCAAGATGCAGAAGAGGGCTATCATGGTGCTACATGGGTTGTTTGTGTTGATTGAAATTGAGTACAATTATAAGACACTACTGATTTGGTCATGGCACCAATGACTAACACTGAGATGGCCAATTTTTTTGGCATTCCAGTAGATGATCAAGATAAGGAAGAGAGGGGTGAATCGAGCTTGCCTAATGATGCTAACATTGATGCCTGTGAAGATCTTGATGGACAACTGATGAAAGATGCTGCAAATGATGTAGATGATACACATGATGATGAGCTTGTAAATGTGTATGACAAAGAAAATCATGTTATTGAAGTAGGGAAGTTGTTCCCAAGCATGAAGGAGTTTAGAATGTGTTTCAAGACTTATGCAGTCAAACATGAGTTTGATGCCAAGACTATGTGGACTGATAGAAAAAAATGCGATGTGCATTGGTTTTGATGGAAGCGTCAAGCCTTGCAAGTGGTACATGTCTGTTAGAATTCAACCTGATGGAAGTACCATCAGGATTAATCAAATCCCACATCCACATACTTATATTACAAGTTCACAAAGAGTATCAACCATGACATCACAGCTTTTGATTGCAGAAAAGATCACTCCAATTTTAGCCAAGAAACAAAACACTACTGCAAAGAAAATTAAAGTAGGCATTGGAAAAGCATTACCCCATTAAGGTGAAGTATACCACGGTGTGGAAAGCAAAACAGAGGGCAACGAAAGAATTATATGGTGATTGGGCAAATAATTTTAGTATGCTTTATAACTTCGAATCAAAGGTGGGGAAGAGGTCACCTAGCAGTGTTGTGGAGATAGATACTAAGGTAACAGAGGATGGTAGGGTTCTTTTCTCGAAGTTCTTTATGGTTTTAAAGCCTTGCATCGATGGCTTCAAAGCAGGGTGCCATCCATATTTGAGAATAGACTCATCTTTTTTTACTGGCAAATGGATTGGTCAATTTGCAGCATGCAATGCTCTAGATGGACACAACTGTTCCCTATTGTTATTAGTTTGTTTCAGTAAGAGACAGATGTTTCATGGACATGGTTCATGATGCAGTTGAAAAGATGCATAGGGCCAGTTTCACCTTTGGCAGTACACATAGATGCATGTAAAGGGCTGGAAAATGAAGTGAAGAATGTGTTTCCTCATTGTGAGCAGAGAGAGTGCTTCAGCCATATGTGGATGAATTGATCAAAAAAATTAGAGGAGAAGAAGTTGCGAGAATGTGGCCAGCAGCAAGAACATACACCAAATAGACGCATTCGTACCATCTTGGTAAGCTAAAAGCAGCATGCAGTGAGTTTGGTCCATGGTTGAACACCTACCATTCTCTATTATGGTACAGGTTAGGATTTAACACTTCCATCATGTATGATCATATCAACAACAACTTGGCAAAAAGTTTTAACAACAAGATAAAGCAGTTAAAGAACTTTCATGTGCATGACATGGTTGACCAAATCAGGATCACGATCATGCCCATGTGGGAATTGAGAAGAACGATTGGTGATTGTCTGCAAGGGGATAAGCTTCCTGCAGTGGTACAACAGGTGGTCAACAGGAGCAGAAATCTTAAACATTTGTTTGTTCGAAATTCTTCATTGTGGGGTGCTAAAGTTAGAGAAATCAAGACTGGAAGGAGGCATGTTCTTAACACTGATTGCATTATGCACTTGCCTGGAGTGGCAACACACTAGGAAACCATGGGACCATGCCATACTTTTCTTAGCCTCCCAACTAAGATAAACATGCACCCATAATTGAATGAATATTACTCAGTGGCAAGATTCAGGGCTGCATATGAAACGCCAATTCCGGCACTTATAGATCAGTCTCAGTGGTCTGAAGTGCAAATTGAATTTTCCATGTGTCCTCCCATGATGAAAATAAAGGTTGGCAGGATTAAAGAGAGCGGATTCAAGGCATGGTTTGAGAAAGGTGGGAGTAGTAAGAAGGGAAAGAAAGAGGGTGCACAGCCAAAAAGGTCACAAAAAGATAACAAAAATAGATGCAAGTTGTGCCAGGAAGTTGGGCACCGAAAAGTATCTCCAAAATGTTGTTACATCCTGAAAGGGCAAAGTATGTTTGTGTTTGTGGTTTTTTTATTTGGATGTTGTTTTTAATTACTAACCAAATGACATGCTTTGCTTGCTAGGAGGAAGCGTGGAGGTCATCCCCTTGTTGTTGAAGATTGATGGTCAATCAAAAAGGCAAGAATCAATTGTTGTAGAAAAAGACAAATTTTGGTGAAAGAGTGCACACTGAACTAGAGTTGGATGTTGCGGTGCAAGATGAACCAGAGTTGGATGACGTTGGGGTGCAAATTAGGCCAGACTTGGATGATATTATGGTGCAAAATGAGCCAAACTTGGATGATGTTGTTTTGCAAAATGAGCAACATTCGGATGAGGTGCAAAATGAGCAAGATTTGGATGTGGTGCAAAATGAGTAGAATGTGGTGCAAACTGGAACTGAAGCTACTGCGGCTGATGTGCAAACTGAGCCTATATTGAATGTTGTGTTACAAATTGAAGCTGTTGTAGTTGATGTTGTGCAAACCAAGCCTCATTTAGATGTTGTCGTGCCAACTAAAGCTGTCCTAGATGGTCTAGTGAAGAAAACCAACAGCTTGAGTGAACTGGGTGGCGTACCCGTCGTAGGATCAACAAGTGGCAAGAAGAAGAAGAAGAAATCGAGTGGTAAGAAGAAGCAGAAGTGAAATATTGTTCTTGTCTGAACAAAAAAACTTGCCTGGATTTGTGTAAAAAACTTGCCTGAATTTGTGTAATGCTATTTTTACTTTGATGAGTATTTGTGTAACACTATTCAAATTCTGGCGAATTTCAAATTTGA
The DNA here is from genome assembly GCF_018294505.1 of Triticum aestivum. Classification (NCBI taxonomy): domain Eukaryota; kingdom Viridiplantae; phylum Streptophyta; class Magnoliopsida; order Poales; family Poaceae; genus Triticum; species Triticum aestivum. The sequence goes on along the minus strand of NC_057814.1, from coordinate 581,375,555 downwards.
ACCAAAATTCAAATTTGAAGCTAATTCATATGGGTATTGATGTTACAATGCTTTCTCAAATAGTATGCATGTGAGGTGATCAATCCGAGGACTTTTTGTTGAGTGAAACACTGGTCATGAAAAATGTGCTCCAAATGAGCTCTAAAGCTAGGATAAACACTCCATTGCTCTAAAGGAGTCAAAAAAAAATCAAAACTTGACTTCCAATGTGCAAATATAGGGTCCATGCCCAATATGGGATCGTTTGGATAAATTGTGACAGGCTTAACCCTAAACCCTAACTTGAATCCCACGCAACCTCTTTCGTGATAGCTAGGTTTGTGAAGGGTTTTTCATGAAAATACACATAGACCAAGTTTCTTATTTTTTTCCAGCAACGTAGTAACATAAAACGATGATGGTGCAAGTTTCATATTTTTCATATTTTTTTTGCATTACTTATGATCAACCCTAACTCTTGAAATATCTCAAAACCCCTCATAACCCCTCAAACCCTAGCCAAAACCCGCACCCTTCCGGGCTGCTAGATATCTATGAGTGGACGGTGTGGATCAGGCGCTGGCAACGTCAGTGATCCGCGTGAGGCGCTCTGATTGGCCATATTCGAGAATGCTCGACCACTCCCCCCAACCATTCCTGACCGTTGAATCACTGCGCGTCAAACAGTGTGGATCAGCATGCAGTGCTACGTCAGCGATCCGCATGACGCTCGTTCTGCGCTGTGATTGGCTGGATTTGAAAACGCCTGGTTTCATTTGTTTTTTGCGCTTGGTTTGTTCTGCGCTCGAGGGTGGGCTGCCATGCATGCGCATCGTTGGGCTGTGGTAAAGAAGCTCACCTGTTGGACCGTTGGACCGAGTGTTGTCCATCGTTGTTCGCTGCCCCGAGCTGTGAGCCTATGTTGCATGCATGTGCACGCGCAGCCAGGTACCCCACTTCAGCCTATGTTGCATGCATGCACAAACGCGAACGAGCACGCGCCCCAGACCTGTCCCCGTGTGACCCGACCGATGCCACAGAGTGCAGCACCGAAACGCCGCATTATAGCTATTGATTCAAACCACGGTTTCCCACGTGTGTACACTCCCGATGCCGTGGTGGGTGGGAAAACTTGTTCACATTTGACCCCATTCCTGCCACGCTGAAATACCATGTCGCACTACAACTATTTAAGCCACCTAGCACCTTCCTCTTACTCTCACACCCCTCATCCATCTTCCATCCTCTCTCATCTGCCCTTCTTCTTCTTCGCCACAGACAACCCCGAAGACCAGCAAACCAAGAACAACCCGCCGCAGCCATGCAGTACACCGGACCAACCTACCGCATGCCCCCACCATGCCAGAGAGGCTCTACCCCACTAGGGTGTACGTTGAGAGCACCCACTGTGTGTGGGCGATGTCACGGTGGAGGGGTGCAAGGGACTTCACCGAGTTCTTCCTTGCGGCCGGCTACCGCCACCTCCCCCGGGGATCTCCAAGGATGTACAACGTCGAGGAGGTCATCCATGGGGTTGTGGTTTCTATCCTTGCCAATTTCACCAACCCCTTCGGCGTGTTATACCTCCTTAGCTGCGTGTTCTGGTGTGGCTATGAGTTCATCGCTTTCACCACCCACAACATCTTCACGCACTACACCAACATCTTCCCCACCACGGAGCACAGGCACACTCTACCGTACCCCAATGACAACACCCCAGAGGAGCTGTGAAGGGCGCCTGGAGGAGGAGCAAGGAGGAGCAAGGTCGAGACGGCGGTGGCTAGGGTTTAGATCTACCCATCTGTCTATCTATCTTTTTTTAGCAAAATCTATCTATCTATATTTGTCTTCTGTTATCTTAAGTTGTAAGCATACTATATGTTCGTGATGTGGGCTTGGTTGGCCCGAACTGTCTATGTTTGTTATGTGTCTTTCTATTATTAAGTTCTTGCTACTATATATTTGATTTTTTTGAGTTGTTGATTGTTTTTTGACAGAGCTACCCGATTTGTTCGTGCAATATTGTGCTGCTATTTGGACACGGTGTTTTGGCTTGTAGGTCTAGATACACCCATTATATAAAAAAATTAAATGCATTTAAAAACGTCAAAAAAAGACATTTTTGTGGACTGTGTAAAAAAACAAAAAAATGACACCTGAAAATTCATTTTGTAGCAATGAAATTTCTCTTTTTTACACAAGCCACACACACACAAAAATCCTTTTAGTGAATTTTTTGCAAACAATACTCTATATTTGAAACTTTTTTTGCAAACAATATACTATATTTACACAAGCCACCTAGTTCATGCAGCCACAAAGATAAAAAAATATTGTGCAATATTTTTTTGTCGGAGCAAAACGGGTATAGAAGCTGTTTAGTTCTCTTTAGAACAGAAGTTGTTTAGTATGTGGGCTTGTCCCAAAGTATATGGGCTTGTATTTTACTTTGGGCCCAATATCTTGTGTTTTTTCCTGAGGAATCGCATCCTGTGTAGTTGTAGGCTTGGCGTATGCTCCAAAACCCTACATCCTTGAGCGCACGCATTCTCAAGAGCGTTTATTTCCCGGACGTATCCTTGTTTGAAGCAGAATTGGGCCACCATCCATCACAGATCTGGCGTGCTATTCTGGATGGGAGAGACATTATGGTGCAAGGACTAGTAAGGAGAATTGGAAACGGTGAAACTACCGACATATGGACTGACAATTGGCTACCTAGCTCACTTATGAAGCGACCGATCACATCTCTTATCCAACATCCGCCACAGAAAGTGTCAGAACTAATCAACCACGCTACATCCTCGTGGAATGAGCAGCTAGTTCGGTCAACCTTTATACCGATTGATGCGGAGGCAATATTGCAGATCCCTCTTTGCACCAGTCAGATTGACAATTTTTGGGCATGGAGTGAAGACCGGCGGGGGATATTCTCGGTGAGAACCGCCTATAGGATGATTCAGCAGAGAAAATTGAGTCGTGAAGCTTGGTTATATGAGCAAGATGGATCTTCTCACACACACGATGATGGCGATGGTTGGACAAAACTTTGGGGAATCAAGGTACCATCGAAACTCAAGGTCTTCCTGTGGAGATTTGCTAGGCGTACCACTCCGACGGCTACACTGTTACATCACCGAAACATGGCGGATTCGGCCGCGTGTAGCCTATGCGGAGCTGAAGATACTTGGAGGCACGCGCTGTTAAATTGCACTGTCTCCCGAAGCACATGGGCGCTGTCTTCTGAACACATTATTGATGTGCTGAACAAAAACGAGGAACCGGATCCGAAGAGGTGGCTTTTCTCCATGCAAGAGGCGCTATCTCATGATGAGTTTACAAACTTTGTGGTCACTCTTTGGGCACTGTGGGGAGCACGCCGCAAGGCAATATATGAGCATATCTATCAAAGTCCGTCTTCTGTCCAAGCATTTGTACACTATTACGTGAATGAACTCAACGCACTGCAGTCCATCAACTCGAGGCAGAGTGCAAGACCTGTGCCACGACGATCAGGGTCGATCGCTCCACCTGGAGGGCTGGCAAAGTTTAATGTTGATGCTACAGTGGGAAGGGGAAGAGGACATGGAGCTGTCGCAGCGATCTCTAGAGATTCAGACGGACACTTCTTGGGAGCCTCGGCTGTGGTCTTCAGAGGTATTTCAGATCCGGCGACTCTCGAATGCATGGCGATCAGGGAGGCTCTAGCTCTAGCTGACGATTTGAACGTGACAAACATCCAGGTGGCCTCCGATGTGAAGGTGGTGGTACAAGATATCCAAGAAAAGAATCCGACAGAGTATGGAGCGATCATACATGAAATAATAGAGCATTCACTATCTTTCCAAGTTTGTAATATTTCTCACGAATTTAGGAGCTCGAATATCGAGGCTCACAAGCTCACGAAGCATGCATTATCCCTCCCGGCTGGCCGACATGTTTGGTTGGGACAGCCGGGCGGTCTTTCTTTCGTCCCTGTAAACATTGTGACGTCGGAATAAAAAGCTTCGGAGTTTGTCTCAAAAAAAAACTCATCTCCACACCACGGCCCAACAACTGCAGAAATGATTCTTAAAAAAACTAAAGAACTCTGCTTGCACTCTGTTCCGCACTCCGTCGGACTGAAGCTGCAGAGAGAAATTCATTCGAATTGCTGCCTCCTTTGAATCATTAGGGAAAGCCAGAGAGGAAATTATCCTTGGAGTTAAGCTTACATGACATTGCGCACATACAAGCTGACTGAAACACTAATAACAATTTCTAACGACTAATGATCAGCATGTAAACAAATCCCAAAGAAATTATACAGAAATAAAATCCTGCAGCCAGTAGATTTGCCTGCTTCTTCAGATCGATCAACTGCCTTAAGTTATTGTTCACCTTCTTCAATTCCACCTTCAGTTCTGCAACCCCCACCGTCGGAGCGACACTGTCCGAGCCAAATTTCTCTACAGTCGAAGGCAGATCGAGCTCCTGAGTTGCGCCCTGCCTCAAATCAGTTGAGCCCTTTAGTTGAAGCCTCTCAATGTATTCATCCAGCCACTCGAAATGCTTGCATTTCTTCAAATTTTGAAAATGGAAGCGAAACCCTAAATCCCAAATCTGTGGGAAAAAACAACAAATCTAGGGGCAGAAATCAAATAAAAAGGTTGTGGAGAACATAGATCAAACCATGCCCGCCTCTGCTTTGCTCTCGCATTTCAAAAATTCGCGTCCATAGTTTCCATTGTCCTCCGACTTGGTTGTCAAATGCTTCAATGGCGCGATGCGTGGTCAGTCCGGGCACCTGGTCATCAGCACTACACCATACCACGACCATGAGGGGCGAGAGGCTGAACTGGACATCGCGACCATGTGATATGTGGTGGGTCCCGCAGGCAGTGGATAAGTTGTGGTTCTAGCGCTGACGTGGATAAGTTGTGGGTCCCGCGATCAGTAGACAAGTTGATCAGTCCAGCGCTGACGTGCATAAGTTGTGGGTCCTGCTGACTCCCAAAATCCAAATGGATAGCGATATGTCTTGTGCTTAAGGCCTGTGTCGCGTGCCGACTATTATTGCCATGTAAAACATCGGGCGAGTGCTATTTTCACCAACTAAGTTGCATCATTTTCAATTCATGTCAAAAACGTCGCACGGGAGCTATTCACCCATTTTCTTAGAAGGAGAATGTATCCGACCAAATATAAGGTTGGTCATAGAGTATTTCAGATGAATTCATTTATTATTTTATATAACGTATAGTAGCACCTCATTTATTATGATACAATATTTGATACTTCCTTCGTTCCTAAGTATAAGTATTTTTGAAGATTTCAATACGGACTATATACGGATCAAAATGGGTAAATCTACACTCTAAAATGCGTCTATGTACATCCGTATATAGTCCTTATTGAAATCTAAAAAATGACTTATATTTAAAAACGGAGGGAGTATGATACTCATATCTGTTATGTCATTGGACAATCATAACAAGTATAATAGGGTGCGTCAAATTTTGCCTAGTTGGAGGAGATATAAGAGGAGAGAGAAGATTGGTCCAACTTTTACATGTGCATACAGCTGCATGAATTTGGTTGTACGTATACGTGTGTCCAAACCAAATCGACCCAACAGATTGGTCCAACTTTTACATGTGCGTACCGACGACAAGAACTCGACCACTGGTGGCGGAGGTCAAGGCTATGCCAACAAGGTTGACATGCGTCTGCTTGGCGGAGGCACTCCATTGCATGGCCGCACGCGATGGAGGACCGGGGCCGGCCGCCGGTGGCATGTGGAGTGGAGGATAGATAGGTGTCCGCCGCTACGATTATTTGAATAACTACATATTCATAGGAGAAACTCTGAGCTGAACCATATTAGTTGTATCAACTTAATACTACACATTTATTCTTTAGTACGGTGTAGCTGAGTCTATTTCTCCTTATTATTCTATGACATGTCCTCACAACATATATGTGTTGGAAATTCTGTCAACAACTATCTTATAACCATTGGAGAGAATCTTAGGCTATTTGCTTATTTACAAAAAAAAATTACTTTGAGAGGCTGTACTTTCCTATCTGCCCACTTAATCTATCTTGCCCAGTTTTCTTAGGAAGGAGGAGAATGTATCCGACCAAATATAAGGCTGGTCATAGAGTATTTTAGATGGATTCATTTATTATTTTATATAATGTAACCTCATTTATTATGATACAATATTTGATACTTCCTTCGTTCTTAAGTATAAATCTTTTTCAGATTTTAATATGGACTACATATAGAGCAAAATGAGTGAATCTACACTCTAAAATGCGTCTATATACAACCGTATGTAATACTTATTGAAATCTCAAAAATGCTTATATATTTTGAAACGGAGGGAATATTACTCATTTCTTTTTCTCAGTAAATACTATATCATGTCATCAATATGTCTAGTTGACATTGCATGATAGTAATAGCAGGATGACTGCTCGTGGCACGGGAAAAAAAAGGAGAGCTAGTGCTTATCTCCTTCGAATTCAAGATCCTTATCCTAACTGCACTCTCTTGCTATTTTCTTTCCTTTTTAATTGCATTAATTAGCAGTAGCAACGGTGGCAGGATACATGCAGCGGTTTGTGCAAGTTCACACTCCACACCAATGGATAAGCCGGGTAAACAAAGCACCTAATCAACACGGACGCTTTACCCCGGGAGATACGTACGATATCTGCAGGATAGCTGCATGATTTCAGCGTGAATTAAGAATACTTCCATTTTGAAACTACACTACAGCTGAACCACTAGTTATACCCCTATATATATGCCACATTATACAGCTTCTCTTGAGTCCTCAATCCGTACTCCTGCACCCCTCTCTTTACCTCAAGAATATCACTACCTTCAAGCAAAGGGCTGCAGATCGAGGGGGTATGTTCGTACTGGATAGCTAGATATGGGAAGTGTTGGCAATTATTTGCCTGTCGTTGGTATGATCCTGGTGCAACTGGGTCTTGCTGGTCTGAATGTGTTGTCAAAGCTCACCATGGCGTCCGGCATGAGCCCTTACGTGCTCATCACCTACCGAAATCTTCTTGGGGCTGTCTTCCTTGCTCCCTTTGCTTTCTTCTTCGAACGGTATGATTTAGTTTCTTCTATAAACATTTCTGATTTCGTGATGGCTTTATATGTTACACATTAAAGCACAAGGCGTTCTGCAAATCTGCGTTTTATTTAGAAGGAGATGAGTCCACCTTTCATAAAAGGAAGTTTCTTGTTTTCAGATGACTTCTTGATCTAAGATGTAATGTACGCAGCTACCGGTTCTTGTCATTTTTTTGGCCATGGATTTACAATGTGATGTCTTCCTGGTTAAGTAGTTCATCTAAGAAAATCATGTATTTAATATTGTTGAGTTGTTGGCATAAATTTGACGTACTACATGTAATAGGCAATACTTACTCTGGTCCAGAAGACGTGTGTTATGTTCATAAAAAAAAAATTCATTGGAAATATTTATTGAATGCAAATCCAATAGTACGGAGTAGTACCACATCCTTGAGATAATACATATTTTCTACTTATTACTACATTTAGTTTGGAAAAGGAGTATTTATGTGAATAGCTGCTAGTATTATGCATTCAACAATGAGTGAATATATCCTTCCTCCATGAGTGGCCCATCCATATCTAGTAGTATCATCAATGAATTAATTACCTCACTGTTCTTACGCAATATGATTTCATATGATTATGGATGCAGAAAAACTTGGGACTCAATTAGCAAGAAGACACTATTACAAATTTTCGTATGCTCCGTTGTTGGGTATGATCTTTTTTCCTTTTGCAACTGATTGAGAGTCATCTGCGCTCTGAAGTCTGAACTGATATATATGTACCTTACCAATGGCTTATTACTAGATTTACAATTGATTTTTGTATTTTATTTTAAATTTAGTTGTCAGCAAAACATTTTCCTCCAAGCATTCTTAGTTTATTAGAAATAAATACATTTTAGTCCTGATTGAACTAGTGAGACACTTCTTTTAGGGAAGTTGCGCAAAGCCCATTATTTTAGTCCAGAGATTGAGATATTTGTGAAACACGCAACTTTAGTATAACTTTGTACTAAAGTTGTACTAAGGTGGGCCAATTAATTTGGACCTGAGGGAGTACCAAATTCCTAAATTTATGCATCCATGTTTATGAATTCAAGATTTGAAATATTATTATGAATGAAAAAAAGTTTTTCACAAATATGGTCTTCCAAATGTAAATTGGGGTTAATTTTGTATTGTAAGCAATAGCAAAAGCTAACTGACAATATTAGTCTGAATCTGATTATATGTACACACTTTGGTGGTTATGTGGCAGTGCGACGATGAACCAGGTGTTCTACTTCGTGGGCCTCAAGTACAGCCGCCCGACCGTGGCGTCCGCGCTGAACAACACCCTCCCGGCGGTGACCTTCGCGCTAGCGGCCGCGCTCAAGATGGAGCCCGTGGCGGCGCTCGCCGGGAAGGCCAAGGTGGGCGGCACGGCCCTCTGCGTGGTCGGCTCCATGCTGATGACCTTCTACAGGGGCCCCCTCGTCAGGACCCTGGCCTCCCCGATCCACTGGCCGTACGTCCAGCGCACCATGGCCGCCGAGGCCGCGGCCCACGCCGGCGGGCACACTGCGGCCCTCGGAGCCGCCCTGGTCATCGCCTCAAATGTCGCGTGGGCCGTCTGGTTCATCGTTCAGGTATGTACTACATACGGACGAGCTATCTGCAGATTCGCGTGTACAAGTTAAGGTGATCGATCGATCATTTTGGCGGTGGTGGCAGAAGAAGATGTCCAACAGCTACGCGTCCCCGTACACGACCACGGTGCTGATGGCGTCCATGGCCAGCGTCCAGTGCGGCGCCATCGCGGTGGCCGCGGAGCACAGGCTCTCGGCGTGGGCGCTCGGGTTCGACATCAGGCTCATTGGCTCGCTCTACGCGGTAATAAGATCACATTCTCACCATTGTCCAGACCATTAGACACGATGTGAATTAGTTTGTTCAGTATGCTGTGGTGGAACTTTAACAGAACATGTACATATGCATATATGCAGGGGGTAGTGGCGTCCGGGATTGTGATCGCGGTGATGTCGTGGTGCATCCAGGTGCGCGGGCCGGTGTTCGTGTCCATGTTCAGCCCCATGATGCTCATCATCGTCGCCGTCGTCGGGTGGGGCATCCTCGGCGAGAAGATACGCGTCGGCAGGTACGGGTGATCGATCGATTCGGTCGATGCATTCTTCAAAATTTGGCGACCCGGATACTGATTGCTCGTATCGTTTGGTGCGTTGTGTTGCCTTCAACCAGCATGATCGGCGCCGTGTTCATAGTCGTGGGCCTGTACACCGTGCTCTGGGGCAAGGGAAGGGACATCGTTGCCACGGAAACTGCGGAAGACGACGAGGAGAAGAAAATCGGCGGCGGCGAACCCAGCAATGGGGCCGTCGTCGATGGCTCGGCGGTCTCGCGGCCATGCCCCGCTGCTGATAGTCATGAGGCAACGGGCAAACCGTAGCATGGCACGAGATTTGCAGTGCAGTCATAACTGGTGTCATGGCCTGAGTTTATGCCTTCTTGGAGTGTTGAACAAACAGAACCACATGATTAGCTTGTTTCACTTATTTTATGAATCCATCACTCCGATCCATTTAAGTGTGCGCCTCCTTGTTTTAGCAAGTGCAAATTACAGTGTGTCTTGACGCGGGGAGGTATTACCGCCAAAAAATAACGGCGCCCTTTCAGAAGGATCTTTAAACATATAGAAGTTAAGAAAAAGGGTTTCCCTCCGTTTTGTATTACAAAGCAACCATCCGATACAACCCACGATAGGGGCTGGGGCGGAAGCAACACAAACACGCCCAAAAAAGAAAGAGAAAAAAGAAAAGAAATAAATGCAGATAACGGCAGATCGACAAAAACGACGAAGCCTCGTGATCGCTGCGTCCACCGGAGATCGCCCACCAAGCTTCAAGACTCCGAAGCGCCGGTACCAAACAACACCTCTAAGAAGGGGCGCGACGATGACGACGCTGCTGCCAAGGGTTTCCCCCGGTACGCGGCGAGGAGAGAGGAAGGGTAGCCCCGACGCCCTCCAGGAAGGTTCGGCGGCACCCTCAGGCGCCACCGCGTCGGTGTCGGCCAAGCCAACAGGGATTTCTCCCGATCCCAGCCTCTACCTTAGGCACTTCAGAGCTCGCCACTAGACCGACCACCACCCTGCGCCAATACGGACACGAAGCTTCCCACGCTGTCTCACCACGGCACCGCGAAGATGGTCTGCACAACGAAGAAGAGGAGCCGGGACTAGGGCAGCAGCACCGTCGGCATACGGGAGGGCCCCACCTCCACCGTCCACGACGGTATCCAATCGGACGCCATAGCAGGAGCCTACCGGGCCCGTGGCCCCACAGGCCTGGCCGGGCCCTCAAAGGCCTGGACAGCTCCCGCCTACGCGCAGCAGCTGGCACTCCGTCAGCGTCGCTGTCCCAGTCCAAGCCGCTCCCCTGTCTCCCCATACAGAGAGCGTCGCGGACGCGCCGGAGCCGACCCGCAAGGACCCAGAAGGGACCCTACGGGCCCAGATCTGGGCCGGGGTCGCGCCACCAGCCGACCAGCACCACCGGACCGCCCCGCCGCCAAGAGGCGGCACCACCATGGTGAGCGCCGCCGGCCTCCACACCAGGACGCCGGACCGCCACCGGCCAAGGCACACCGCCGCCGGCCATCACCGCCCGAGCAGGGGAGGACCGCGCGCGGGGAAGGGCATGCCCACCGCCGCGAGCACCACGCGGCCGAGGACCGGCGGCGCACGCTGACGGCGGCGGGAGGAGGGAAGGGCGCGGGGAAGGGCTGGAGGAGCGCGGTGGAAGGGCCCCCGGCCGCCTCGCTCGGGGAGGCGGCGCGGGGGTACGGGGGCGTGGAGGGGAGTGGGGGAGGAGAAAGGGAACGGGAGGGGGAAGGTGCTAGCGGCTCCGGTGGGCTCCAGCCGCCGCGGCGGCGGCTCCGCGCGGGGGAGCCGGCGGTGGCGGCGGGGGAACCCTAGGGGCGGGGGAGCGGGGAGGGTGGCTCGAGGAGAACTCTGCTACATACTCGCTACATCAAACATATAGAAGTTCAAAGCAACAAGCAGGAGTAATCCTCCTTTTCCAAAAACAGAACTTCAAACCAATAAATCAAGAACAAACTTATACTAATTGGAGGGCATCATACGAGCCTCCATGTTAATCGTTAAAAAACTATGCAAATTGACCATCAAATCTATTCACTAATAGGGAAAAGCTTATAGGCAGATGCTTACTAGTAGCGCGAGTTTATACCCCTCGCTACTGCTACTTATTAGTAGCGCGGGTTTTTACCCCTCACTACTATTAAGTTGTTAGTAGTAGCTGGGGGTTTTACCCCTCGCTACTACTAAGCGGTCTCTACTGTGCTCCCGGGACATGTCATAGTAGTAGTAAGGGGTATAAACCCACGTTACTACTAAGTTGATAGTAGTAGCGAGGGCTATAAACCAACGGTGCTAAACTACATGGTTTTTGAAGAGCCCTGAAATCCCCATCTCCTCCCCCAAATCCTTCCTCTCCCCCGTCACTCCCCCCCCCCCTCTCTCCATAGGCTCTCACATGGACCTCCTACGCATGCACGCCTCCTCCCCCATGGCGCCAAAAGAGGCCGCCGCCTCGTGCCGCCGGCGTCCCGGAGCTCGCCGGTCTTCCCCGCATCTCCATGCCACCATGCCGGAGCACCTCACCACCGGCGACCAACCCCGCTGCTACCTCCATCTCCTTCCTCTCTCCCTTGTTTTTCTTTTTCTCTCGCTCCCTCTAGTTTGAATCACCCTCCCATGTCCTTGCCGTGCAGGTCGTCGCCATGAACGACCAGGAGCTCGCTGCCTTGGCTGCAAAGAGGAGCCCCACACCGCCGCCTTGCTCGGCCATGGATCCGGGCCCTCTGCAGCAGCCGGCGCTGGATCTGGTCTGCCGCTTCCCTTCCGCAGCTCCGGCAACCCCTGGCGTCGCTGGATCGAACCATTGCTACCATTGACAGCACGCACGGGATCGAAACATTTTATTTTTAAAATTAATAGTAGTAGCGCAGGTGGCACCCACGCTAGTACTAACAGACGTAGTAGTAGCGCGGACGCCCGCGCTACTACTACAAGTTAACTATAGCGCCGTAATAGTAGTGCGGGCACCCGCGCTACTACTAGCTATTTAACTCACGCTACTACTAGGCTTTTTCCTAGTAGTGATTTAGATTGGTTATCTACAGCCGTCATATGAGCATGTACCTCACGGAGTCCTAGTCTTTGTCCAGGAAAATGTAGAAAAATGTTTTAGTTGCTTTATGAATCTATAGCAAATGACAAAGAGTGTGTCTTGACGCGGGTATAGGTATTACCGCCAAGAAATAACGCCGCCCTTTCAGAAGGATCTTTCTTTAAACATATCTCCTATCCTCTATAACTCTATTCTTTCTAGTTTTAAAAAACCCAAGTTCAACTGAGGTCTCCCACTAGAATTGGGTCTTGATTTTGACCGGGTCAATAGTTTCTCAAAGCTCTCTCATTCATTTCTTTTATATTATATACTATAGTATCTGATTTTTAATGTCTCACAATTAACTGAGGTCTTCAGTTTAGATTTGGGCCATTCGATTTTGACTGGGTCAACAATTCATCAAGGAGTTCTCCAATTCAATTCTTTAAATTCACTAATTTCCCTAATTTTAAAACTCTTTGATTCAATTGAGGTATTTAATTTTGGATTTGGTTTACGATTTTGACCGGGCCAACGATTTTCCAAATCAATCAACAACAACTGGCTTATAAAAAACATATCAATGTAGTACATGCAGCCACCGGCACAGATTTCCCCACATAAATATAGATTTGTTAGAGGATATCACAAAATCACACCACGAAAGACCCACCAAATCATCGCATCTATACCAATATAAAAAGACCCAAAGGGGCAGATCTAACTGATCTCAGCCATCGAACTAAGTCAACCCAACGACCTAGACTGCTTCAATGGCGAGCGTTAAACATGTCTAATGCGCAATTAATATTATACCAAATATTGCACTAATCACAAGATTAACACACAAATAATAGCATAGCTAATATTCAAGAGCTGAACACATTTAGCGGGTATTTAATACCATACCAAATATAGTGTTAATCATATAATTAACACGTAAATAATATCATATCTAATATTCACGTGCAATTAATCTACTGCCTAATATTAACGTGCATTGCACGTACACATTACTAGTAAAAATAAAACACACTCTATCATCTCTCTCACCCATCAAACTAAATATTCTATCAGTTCCAAAACATAAGGGTTATTAGTTTTCTGAAAAGTCAAATTTCTATAACTTTGAGCAAGTTCTGAGCAAATAATATCAACATCCACAATATTAAACAAAAAAATATGAAAATTCATTTCATGATGAATCTAATTATACTGATTTGATATTATGGATTTTTGATATATTTCTCTACAAATTTGACTAAACATAAAAGGTTTTACTCTTCGAAAAAGTAATACAAATTATATTTTGGAACAGAGTGGGTATTTTTTTAAGAAACCCAACAACATCAACGGTGTTGCAAAGCGTGCCCAACACTTCTAGTCTCTGTATCACTAAGCTCCCTAGGGTAAATCTCTTGAGAATCAGTTGGGGCTGTGGAATCGGTCCTTCACGTTGATGTTGACTCGGTCAGCAAAATCTCAGCTGGGCTGGGTGCGTGGCTCGCTCTGTGGGCCCGTTTTGCCAGCGACATGGAGGTATAAGGACGGCCTATTGGTGCGGGGCGCTTTCGTGCTCAACTGAGCGATAGCGTTAGCCTAAAAATGAAGGAGAGCAATGGCATGGCGGATGTGGAAGACAACTGAGCGGCGGTGTGGTGGCTGCGGGAGGCGACTGACCAACATGTGCTGCGCGCCACCTCGCGGATGAGAGGAAGAGGCCGCGGTCCAGGGGCAAGTCCGTGGCGCAGGAGTGTACACCGGAGGCGAGAGGGTGTGGCGGAGGAGGCTGGACGAGGGCGTCCTGGTGTTCCGTTGGAAGCGGTGGACGTAGGGACAGTGCATGTCATGGCGTCCCGCTGGTCACCGTGTCCGGAGAGGGGATGCTAGTCATGAGGCAACGGGCCAAACGTAGCATGGCACGAGATTCGCAGTGTCATGGCCTGAGTTTATGCCATTTGGAGTGTTGAACAAACAGACCGGCATAATTAGTTTGTTCCAAGTTTGTTTCACTTATTGTATGATGAATCTATCACTCTGATCCATTAAGTGTGCGAGGGTGTCTTGGCGCGACGATGACATAAAAGTGCCCGACCTTTATACATAGAAGTTCAAAGGGAAAAATCTTGAACAAGCTTATATTTTAAGGACCCCAATACTGACCAAATGTCAGATCAGGGAGCCCGCCCGGACGAATGTTTTGTTTGCACTCGAGCAGATCAAGCGAATTTCGATCAGTGGAAAAGGGCAGATCCTATTTGCCGCCTGTTGTGGCGTGAGTTGTATGCTTCGAGTTGTATGGTGCTTTATATATAAAGCGAGAGCCTTTTTCATTATTATATGCCACCCACTGGCTGCAAATAAATGGTCAAGGCTTCGCCCGCATCGGAGCCAGTTGGGCCGCCCCACTTGTGGGGTTCGCGTGATGTTTTGTTCATGCATTTATCTGTTGCTAGTTTCTGTGTTTTTCTTTTTCATTTGTGCTTTTTTACAGTTTTCATTGGTTTTTTTTTGTTTTTTAACGAATTGTAATTCGGGTTGGTTTTCTTCATCTCTTTTCTCTATCTCGTATTTTTTTTTAAATTATTCCCTGTTGATACGGGGAATCCTTTCACTGGTCACCCTTCACGAACCTCTCATCAAAAATGGTATTTGCTGCAGAGTTTACGATAACATCCACTTCTTCCGCGATCTATTTGGCTAACTCAGGAGCAATGCCAATGTTGGCTTCCCTGAAATTACCAACGACTTGAACCTGCTTGCTTAGCTATACCGAAAAGATTATACTTCGGTCAGGACATGTGCATGGTTCTCGGACACATGTGGTGGTGCGTCAGATGCCTACTCAAACAACATCCGGCGGCGCTCCCTCAAAAAACAAATGCAGCAGCCAACGGCGTAAGCGAGAGTACATAAGGGCATCAACAGTGTGTAGAGGCAGCCCAGCCTCTAAGCTGGGTCCCACATATAAGCCTCTAGAATTTCTAGGAGAACGGCCTCCTCGCTGAGCCACGACCTGGGCTCATTGGGACGATGACTTCGACAAATCCGGCGGCTGGGCTTCGTCAATGCCTACTCAAGGATGTGATTCACAATCTTTACAAACAAATGAATGCAAGTTCACAAACCTTGACTCACGCGGAGAACAAGTCAAACCCTCCAGCAGCATGACTTTGCTCCGCTGACAAATTTTTTTAGTCTAAACACACTTTATTTAATAATCATAGTCCAAATATATTGAGATACAATATAGGTCCGAGGATTCGATCTCACGCTGTCAAGCTTACACGACACTGTTGCCCAACCACTAGAACAACCAGGCGTTAGTGAATAAATACAGCGTGAAATGTTCAAGAGTAAGTGCAGCCACGCTGTTTACTGCATATATCTTTTGGAAAAACGAGATTTTTTAAACAAAAAACTGAAGAAAATTTGAAAGTTCACAGATTTCAGAACAAATAACGAATTAAATAAAGTTCACGAATTAGAAAAAATCACCGATTTCAAAGAAGCTCACAAACTTGAAAAAATTTCATCAACTTTGAAAAAAATAGTTCATCGATTTTGAAAAACAAGTTCATCAAAAAATTGAAAAAGTTCATAGAAATTGAAAAAAAAGTTCATGGATTTTAAAAAAGAAAGTTCATCGACTTGAAAAAAGTTCATCAAGTTTGAAAAAAGTTCATCAAATTTGAAAAATGTTCATTGAATTTGAAAAACGTTCATCAAATTTCAAAAAAAAATCGTTGACTTGAAACTAGTTCATTGAGTTTGAAAAAAAGTTCAACGAACTTGAAAAAAGTTCATCAAATTTGATAAAAAGTTCATTGACTTGAAACTAGTTCATCAAGTCTGAAAAACGTTCATCGATTTTCAAAAAAAGTTCATCAATTTCCAAAAAAGTTTCACCGGTTTCCCAAAAAAAGTGCACAAATTCCATTTTTATTGATTTTAAAAAAGTTCATCGATTTTCAGAAAAAGTTAACAAATTCGAAAAAAATGTTCACAAATTCCTAGAAAAAATCATCAATTCCGAAACTTAACGACATTAAGAAAAGAATAGGAAAAAAGGAAAAGAAAAGAAGAAAAAGAAGGAAAGAAGAAATAGAAAGAAAGGGAGAATTGATCACAAGAGGCGAGGCGACCCTGGTGGTTATGCCAGCTTTTTTGCACTAGGAGATCGAAGGTTCGAGTCACCCTCCCGTTCCGCGTTTTTGCTATTTTAGTAGAAAAACAAAATCTAAACTGGCCAGCCCAGTTTGGGGGGGGGGGGGGGGTGCGCCGGTTTGCATTTAACCCATTAACGGGCGCAGCGGGCGCTTTTAGGAATTGGCAGTGGCGATGCTGGGGGGGGGGGGGGGGGTTGCGCCGGTTTGCATTTAACCCATTAACGGGCGCAACGGCCGCCGTTTAGGAATTGCCCACAGATGGCATTCTAAAGAAAGCCCTAAAGCGTTTCGGCAGTGGCGATGCTGGGGGATGGGGGGTGCGCCGGTTTGCATTTAACCCATTAACGGGCGCAACGGGCGCCGTTTAGGAATTGCCCACAGATGGCATTCTAAAGTAAGCCCTAAAGCGTTTCGGCAGTGGCGATGCTGGGGGATGGGAGAGGGGGTGCGCCGGTTTGCATTTAACCCATTAACGGGCGCAATGGGCGCCGTTTAGGAATTGCCCACAGATGGCATTCTAAAGAAAGCCCTAAAGCGTCTCGGCAGTGGCAATGCTGGGGGGATGGGCTCAGGGGCAAACAATATGTATTTCGGGCTAATTTTGTTTGACATATGGGCCAAATACTAAGGGGTAAGGAGTATATCAGAAAATTTGCATAGACTGGGCTCTGAGAAGCTCCGTCACTTGGGTTTGGTGTTGCACCTGCTGCCCGTTAAAATGGAGGATTTGGCCCGATTGCCATGGGGCACCAATGCACCGAGGGCCCGAGCTCCGATGGGCCTAGATTTGGGATGGCCTTCCTTTAGATCTGCGTTTTGTGGGTTTTGGTGTTGCCGGCGAGAGATGGCGTGGCAGTTCGGTGGTCCAGCCGGTCTCGTGGCTTAGGCGGGCGGAGAGAATGGCACCGCCGAGTGAAAATTATGTTCTTAGCAGTGGGGCGAGGCAGGCCATGGCGATGACCTTGGTCGGTCTTGTCGCTTTTTTCTTGGAGACAACGTCCAGATGTTGTGCTCGCCTTTTGCCTAGACCTTCCTTGAGAAAACCTGATATCTCCCCGAGATCTTATGGTGGTAGCATTTTTGTGTCATGCTTCTCCTTTCAGTCCTTTGGAGTGTCATTCCCTGGAGTTTTTATCGGTTGGTGTGACTAGTTGTTTGTGTGAGGATGGTGATGATGTTGGGGCTTCTGTGGCGACTGTAGGGGTGAGCAATGTTGAAACCGTGGCAAAGGTTGTGGTAGTCCGTTCTTCGACGTGTTTGCAGGGTTATATTATATTCCCTCATTTTCTTTATATAAGATGTATTTGTTTTTTCAAAAGTCAAACGAGTGCATGTTTGACCAGATTTTTAGAAACATATATCAATACCCACAATACAAAATTTGTGTCATTTGATCTATCATGAAATGTAGATTCATATTTTATCTATTCGCTATTGTAGATGTTGTTATTTTATTCTATAATTTTGATCAAACATTTAAATGGTTGACTTGCACAGAAATCAATACACCTTATATTCTGGAGTATTGTTTGTCGCTGTGAAGTTAGGACTGCAGCGATGAAGTCGATCTTCCGCGGCGCCAGTCTTGCATAGCCCTGCTTTGTAGCTTGCAGTTGGAATTGGAGTTGTGATGTCACCGACATATGCGGTTGATTGCTTGGGCGTGGATCTTTGTGTGGCTTCTCACAACCTCTACAATGGGGGTTGGTCGTCGGTCGTTTAAGGCGTAGTCGAAATTGCTTGCTTAAGGAGAAATGATAGTGATGAAGCCTACAACTTTGACGAGGATTTCTATGCGGTGGCATGTACTATGATGTATCTTCGGTATGCCTAGTCAACTGGTTGTGATGATCTTCGCCTGTTTTTTCATGAATCAACTATTCAACCATTTTCTTTTTAATTAATATATATAATATATTGAGCCTAGTCTGGTTTTGAAAAAACAATCGTTACTCTAAAATCTGAATCGATGAACCTATATTTAGTAAGTGGAGTACGGTAATTGTGAACGGTAGCGCTGTGAATATATGTAGACCAGTCGTGCACAAATTTATCACATGAATTGGAGATGAACTTGTGTGGCATACTGGCATATGTCCTTTAGAATTTATTACTAGTAAATGTGTTATGTGTACGTGCAACTTGTGTGGTTGTTGCATGGGCTCCAACACGCTCTTTGAGAAAAAAAAGGTGGCACAGCTTTGGATATACGTGACGTGGCGGCATCATACAGTAGCATCGTTCGCTATAGTTGTAGTACACTCCTACTAGGACGACAACTCCTATAAAACCTTGCGCTTGGTTCGTTGCCTCTTCGGGAGGTTCAACAGTTCGTACTCGTGTGAACCTTGCATTTGGCTCTTCGCCTCTTCGGAAGGTCCAACAATGATGATACTACAGTACAATATGCTTCTGGCAATCTGACACCGATTGAACTGCTGCACGTCCACCGCGAGGGCGAGGGCGAGGGAGAGGGAGAGGGAGAGGGCGCTGTAGTCAAAATCGTCTCCTCGTCCTGCGAACCACCGCGCGCGTGGGCGAGGGAGAGGCGTAGTAACCAAGCTTCTCCTCGTTCGGCGAGTTGACGGGACACATCAAAGCAGTACTAGTACTAGTAGTAGTAGTCCATACTGCGTCCTTTCCGATTAATATGGCTTAATTTGAAACGAGAAAAATACATTGGCGGTCAACGTATGTAACAATACGCTCTTTACGGTCACTACATATAGTTTTGCGGCGATTATACGATCACTAGCTCATCGTAGAGCACCGTATTGCACCCTACTGACCGGCCACATAATCGACGTGGCACTTTGTTGACTGGTTAAATTGTCACCTGGTTTCTGGGTCCCACCTGTCAGTTGGCAGAGCAAAGAAATCAGTTAAACAAAACTTTACGCAGGCGCGACACGAGTCCAACCCTTGCGCGCGAACCGCCCTGGCTGTGTATGTGAGTGCATGCACGTGTCCTCCCTCGGTCTTCCAACAAAGAGTGTACATCGGCTATAAAACAAAGAGTGTAGTACATGATGTACATCTACACTTCCAATGCATTTAGCCTTTAATTTAAATCGATATTGATTGACTAATGCACCAACTTGTGTTGTAGGTATAGGCTACATGTCTATCCTTAATTACAGCATGCAACGGCCTTCATTTAATCTTCTTATCTCAATGGTCGCATGCACACATAAGTCTGCTACTTTTGGGCGTTAATTATGCCCTGGTCAATGTGTAAATCTCTAAATGTACAGTCTTTCATGGACGTAGGGAGTAGGTTGAGCACTTGAGCGTGAGCGTGTGTGTTGCGTCGTGTGCTGTGTGCCGCATGGGTGCGTGAGTGTTGCGTGCGTCCATGTGTATGTGTGAGTGTTGCATGTTGCATGGATGCATGCATGGGGCTTACTCCCTCCCATTGACATGTTCATATTTCAAGCTTCCTCTGTTCCCTCCATATGGTGATACTCCCTCTGTTCCCAAATAGTACGGAGTAAAAGCCTCCCTCTGTTCCCAAATACGGAGTATTTGTCTTTCTACAGATTTCAACAAGTGACTAGGTACGGAGCAAAATGAGTGAAGTGAGCGTAGAGGCATAGGGATACTATAGAAAGAAAGTCCTCGCGATCCATTATTCCCCATCTCGGTCAGAGAGAACTATTCAACTAGTCTTCGTAGTGAAGTGACAATACACGCTGCAGCAGATGGGACACGTAATTAATAAGCTGAACCAGCGTGTTGGTGTTACTAAATCAGCCTTACCCAGTACTGCCATCATGTTTGCCAGTAGAGCACGCTTCCGCAAATACGCCTACGCACCTCTGTCCTCCATTAACTGACATATGGGCCCTATTGTGGTAGACCCACATGTCATCGGTGTAACTATTTACACTCCGAAGGACGGTATATCCTGGTAGTAGTACTAGTAGAATTGAGATTGAATGCACTTTCTTCCCCGTCTTCCACTCCTCTTCCTCCTCTCTTCTTCTTCCTCCTCTCTTCCCCATCGTCGGCCGCACACCATTTACCCCCGCTCACAGCTCGCCCGCCCGCGCCATCTTCCTTGGTAGCTCGCGCGTACCATATCCCCCCGCTCACTGCTCGGCCACACGAGGAGAAGCTTCTTCGCTCACCCGCCCGAATCCACTTCCCCGCTGGCTCGCAGGCACCGAAAACCCCAATGGCAGAACCGACTGACACGCAGAGCCGTGATTGGAATTCCCTCCCCGATGTTCTCTTGGAGCAGATCTGTAGTCGTATGGACCTACTCAGCACCGTCCGTCTGGCCCCATGCTCGGTGTCTTTGTACCGTCTACTCGTCTGCAACCGGCCGGCTCTTTTCAAGACACCCTGCTTGCTGATGCCCGATCCTCGCAGGTGGCCCAGACACCGACTTGACGATCCTACGGAGGTTGTCGTGGTTCCCCTCGACATGCTACCACTACCCGTCCACCTGTCCTTCATGCGCGGCCACTACTGGGCGGGCATGAAGGCCAACTGGATCGTCCTCATCCACCACACCGGTAGTCCGTGGCGTCTCGTGGATATCTACACCCAGCGAGAGATCACCCTTCCATCATTGGATACCGCCGCCATCGAGCCTCGCGGCCCGCCGGACACTCCTGCCTACTACGCACGAGACGTGTCAAGCTTTTGGCTCGACCTCTGTTTGCAGAAAGTTGTAATCTACGAAGTGCCCACACCATCAGAAGACTACATGGATTACAAGCTCATTGCCTTGTTCAACATGGGATTAGTCTATCTGGAATCCGGTCGCCATACATGGTTATGGCTCATCATCAATCCTGTTGAGGCAACATTTCTGTCTGATGCTATAGTGCATGATGGCATCGTTTACGCGGTCGACGCACAGATTGGCTGCCTATACTGGTGGAATCGATCATCTTGTAATTGTTCTATCGCATCTCATCTTTACCTTATGAATACGACTGCCTGTTCATTTGTTACAAATTTAGAATGCATAGCATGTCTATAACCACATCATTGCTATATGTTCCTCTCATTTCCTAGATTTTTATGACCACACATGTTATTGTTAGAGTTGATATGAGAACAATTGGCATCTAATGATTGTTAGAATACATATTATGAGCATAACATCATGATTGCTATATGTTACTCTCGTTTACAAGATTTTTATAACAACGCATTTATTGCTTAGAGTTGATATGAGAACAGTAGTAGTAAGTGCTATGGTAGAATATGAGTAGGCGCTGTCATAGCTGTTTTCCTCTCATTGTTACATGATGTTTGAACCATGACATATTGCTAGAATATGAAAGCCATTGGCTTATTTTTTTAACTTGGGGTATGATTATGACCACGGCATTGCAATTCTCTGTCTATGATATGTGTCACTGTTATAATAATCTTAATTCCACACATACTCCGAACATGATTGTTTATTTTTGTCCTTTTGGTCTCCAATTTGAATTGTTGCAGCAAACGCAAATGTGCTGGCCTTCATGATTCCAGGACCTGGAATCATACCAGCCGATGGGTGGTGGTTTATCGCTCGTTCAGCTGACGGCGGTCATTTGATGCTCATTCGCACGTACCAAATTGACCAAACCATTACATCAAACCACATGCAGTACAATGCGTGGGGCGTTCGTGACATTGATGGCTATGGTTGCTTCGTGTTCGAGAAAGATCCCAGCTCCGTTGGACCAGGCGTATTCAACTGGAGGCAGGTTTACAGCCTCGGCAACCACTCCTTGTTCCTCGGGCTAAATTATCTGATCATCCAACCAATCATCGACCATATCACCGGCGATGATTACTGTGCTATGCAACTTCCATTCGCGAGGGGGGGCTGTGTTTACACATCATACCATGGGTTTCATGAATCACCATATCCAGAGATTCGTCGACACAGCTTGTTGCCAGATAATCTTCAGTGTGTGAAAGGCATCAAGCTTCCATGCGATGGATGGCTTTTGCAAACCCGACATGCGGCGATGTGGTTCATGCCAACAGCAAATATGCACAACTTGATTCGTGCTGATATCTAGACTGAGCCATGTATTCTGCTGCTGTAGCACGACCCTCTTTTGTTGGATATTATGTAATGTTGTTAGTTTGAAGCACTCCTCTGGTTTAAAGGATAGATACCTTCCTGGGATCAAGTGCATCCTAACTCACCTGCGTAGGATGTACTGATAATGATGATGGAAATGTTGTGCAGAAGCCATATATATATATATATATATATATATATATATATATATATATATATATATATATATATATATATATATATATATATATATATATATATACATATATATACATATATAAGTTAGGCTTCAAGTGCGTATTTTTAGTTAAACCTATGTATAAATTGTGACACTAAATACGGCTAGTAAGTAGTACAGTAGCAGTACTAGTATATGTCGGTCAAATTATTCATCATGTCCACACATTGAATTGACGTGACAACACGCTGCGCGTGAGGTGACACAAGAATCCCGGCGGCGTGTTCGGGTATTCTGGACTTCAGATTTGGAGTACCACTTATCTGTCGAAATCTTTCATCATTCACTTAAAACAGTCGATTGATCATACATTGAGTACCATATAACTGGAATTACCGATGCAAGTCGAAGAAGGATTGGCCGGTGCTGCCGGCTGGCGTCAAGTTCGATCCCACGGATCAGGAGCTGATCGAGCACCTTGAGGCCAAAGTGAGTGCTGACAGCGCGAGATTTCAGTCTCTCATCGATTTGTTCATACCAACCATCGACAGCGAGCACGGCATATGCTACACCCAACCTGAGAAACTTCCAGGTAAGACACCGGTCGGCCGTCTACTTGCACAAACATAGTCCTTTGTTTATAGCTCTATTTTTCTTTTTAGACGCAGACCTGGTGAAGCAATTACAATTTGGCAGTTAATAAAAAGTGAAACAAGTGACTGCAACATGCCAAAGATGTTATGAAAATGCCAACTAGGTACACTAAAACATGTATTCCACAATACTGCAGGTATCACACTGAGTGGCCTAAGGAAGCATTTCTTCCAACGCAATTCTAGGGCGTTCAGAAGGGGCACGTGGACGCATCGCAAGATACAGTCGGAGTGCGGCATGCACGCGATGTGGCACAAGACCGGCAATACCTTGCCGGTGATGGTCAACGGCTGGCAAGACGGGTAGCAAAAAAGGTTCTGGTGCTGCACACCAACAAGAACTTCGACCAGCAGAGGACCAACTGGGTGATGCACCAGTACCACCTCGGGGACCTGGAGCAAGAGAAGGAGCGGGAGCTAGTCCTCTGCCAGGAGTAAAAAGATTATAAGTTAGTTTGGTATTGGTAGTTGTACTACCTTGTCGTCCGCAAGTTGGTATTGTTGTTAACGATCTTTTGGTATGAACTTGCATTTGCTTCCAACCATCATGCCGAGGGTCGACGTGGATATAAAGTTGAATCATTTGTTTCGAAACGAATTTTCAGGCACCTGATTTTTATTTGATGGGTAGCATAAGCACCCGCCGTTCGAATTCCCAGTTCTCCAATTTTTTCGAAACAAGTGCATGCACTTATTATCACGATAAAAAAACAATATTCGTGATGCATCCCAGTTATCAGTCTGTACTTGCAGAATTCTCTCGTTTATTGAGCACGTATATTGTTTTTTCAGGTCGAGCAAGTTTCAACTGGGCTGTAGACTGCCCAGGGTTGGTTTTGTTTTTGACAGGCCCAGCCCATGACGACAACGGGGCACAAAGATCCAGCAGGTATCTACTGGCCTCTGGCCCGCCAGCGTTAGTTATATTTTGTCTTACAACATCCGCAGGCAGTTTTTTTTTACTGAATCAAACACACAGCCCAGTTCTATTTTCCTCTTGAAACGCATGTCCTACATCCGTTCTCTAATCTCTACCTATAGTTTTACTAGTTCATATACATGTATCATTATATTGAAAACACATAAAATTCCCTTTTCATATTTACATCCTTATTTTTGTTTTTTTTTCCACCCAGTGCTGATTTTTTACCACTGGTTTTCCCATAAACCAACTCAATTGTCCCACGTCTTATTTGCTTACAAAAACAAAACGATTTTTTTGGCAAATCAATAAGTTCTTAAAAAATGTTTATCATTTCGGGATTACAATAGTTCGGACTCCACCGAAATATGCAAAAATAAAGTTGAACTTTTTGACCGTGGTCCTGGGCAGAAAATGGGTTGTAATAAATTACTTAAGAATTAGCAAATGGGCTGCAAATTATAAAAAATAGCAAATGGGCTTTATGTTGTCTGCCACAGATTTGGAGGCTGACTTGTGGGCCTACTAAGTGCATGCGTACACAAGGTTTCTCAAAAAAGAAACTTAGTCAACAATCGACTCTACCAGTGTCAGACCGTTAGATGTCAATCTAACGGCAATCGTGCTTCTTCAGGCTCTGATCTTCCTGCCCCAGCCGCCCAAACCAGCACCGTCGGAACCGCCTGCTCCCGCCTCCCGTGGCCGGCAGTGCTGCCGGGCAGGCCTCACGGCCCCATCATACTCGCATCCCTAGCCTGTCTATCCCTCTACTCACCCACACCTCCTGTTATTTTCCGGCGATGGCAGCCGAACCAGTCAACCCTCGTACTCTCCACCGCGTGGGCAGCCACTGTCGTGTCTTCCCCGGCTCTGTGTCGTTCCCTTCGTAGGCCTCACCATCGTCCACCGCCCTGGTGCTATCGGCGCGGCATGGTCAACGATGTCCATCCAATGGCCGTAGTGCTTCTTCAACCTCTGGTCTTCTTGCCCCAGCCGCTCAAAGCAGCGCCGGTCGTGCCGCATGCTCCTGCCTCCCGTGGCCGGCTGTGCTACCGCGGAGGCCTCACCGTCCACATACTACTCCCACCGCTGGCCAGGCCATCCCTCCACTCACCCACTCCCCCTGTTATTCTGCGGCGACGGCAGCCTCACACCGCAGCCGAACCAGTGAACCCTCGTACTCCTCTCCGCGTGGGCATCCACTGCCGCGTCTTCCCCGGCTCCGCGTCGTCCCCTTCCTAGGCCTCGCCGTCGTCCACCGCCGTGGTGCTCTCGGCGCGGCGTGGTCAATGTGGTCAACGACCGACTTCCATTGGAAGAGTACTGTACGTGGAGAGGCTGACAGTGGGTCCATGGCAGCCGCAAGGAAGTGCCTCCTTATTACGCGCAAAATAATTATTCCTCCACCTGACAGCAGGGACCCACCGGACGGGCCACCAGTATTTCGCGGAAAAAACATTTCCCCCTGACTGCTGGGACCCACCGGACGGGCCACTGTATTTCGTGAAAAAAACATTTGCCCCTGACTGCTGGGACCCACCGGACGGACCACCGTATTTCGCAAAAAAAAAGTTCCCCCCGCTGTCAGCTCGGACCCACCGGAAGTGCCTCCTTATTACGCACAGAAAAATGAATAATCCCCCTGCTAGCTGGGACCCACCATGGTGGGAGGCTGACTTGTGGGCCTACTAAGTTGATGGGGACGGAGGGCTTTGTCAACTTAGTCAATATGAACGATTCTAGCTCCAGTGACCGTACGATGTCCATCCAACGGCCGTAGTGCTTCTTCAACCTCTGGTCTTCTTGCTCCAGCCGCCCAAAGCAGCGCCGGTCGTGCCGCATGATCCTGCCTCCCGTGGCCGGCTGTGCTGCCGCGGAGGCCTCACCGCCCCCTATATTCCCGCCGCTGGCCAGGCCCTGCGGCGACGGCAGCCTCACACCGCAGCCGAACCAGTGAACCCTTGTACTCCTCTCCGCGCGGGCTTCCACTGCCGCGTCTTCCCCGGCTCCGCGTCGTCCCCTTCCTAGGCCTCGCCGACGTCCACCGCCGTGGTGCTCTCCGCGCGGTGTGGTCAACGTGGTCAAGGAACGATTTCCATCGGAAGAGTACTGTACGTGGAGAGGCTGACAGCTGGGTCCACGGCCACAGCCCAGTTTTTTTTGTGATTTGCCAAGTAAGTCGCTTTGTCAGGCCTGTTGGGCTGCAAATCTTTCAAGACGAGGAGAGCTTTCATTCGGCTGGCCGAGAAAATGTCCCATCAGTAATGAGAAATGGGTTGTACATTTTTAAAACACATCAAACCGGCAATTAGTTTCAAATATCTTTTTTTTCATTTCAAGATTTTAAATTACATTAATTTTTATGCGTGGAGAATTTGTTGGATTTTATATTGATATACATTTATTTTTAAAATCAGTTTGAATGTGAGTCGAAATTTCGGGATTAAAAACAGTTCAGACCGCACCGAAATATGCAAAATTTCGTATAAATTTTTAACCGTGGCCACAATATGGGCTGTAATGCTAAAAAAAGAATATGGGCTCCAAAAAAACCTTAATAATTAGCAAATGGGCTGTAAATTATTAGAAATAATGGCAGATGGGTTGTATGCTGTTTTCCATAGATTTGAGGCTTTCCTAAAAAAAGGTTGACGCACAAGCAGTGACTGTTGGATGGCCATCCAACGGTCGTCGTGCTTCTTCAATCTCTGCTCTTCCTGCTTCAGCCGCTCAAACAAGCGCCAGCGGGACTGCATGTTCCCTCCTCCCCGCGGCCGGCTCTGCTGCCGCGCAGGCCTCACTGCCCCACCGTACTCCCATCGCTGGCCTAGCCATCCCTCTACTCACCCACACCTGCTGTTATTCTCCGGCGACGGCAGACGAACTAGTAAACCCTCGTACAGTCGTACTCCCCTCCACGTGGGAAACAACTGCCGAGTCTTCCCTACCTCCGTGTCGTTCCCTTCCTAGGCCTCGCCGTCGTCCACCGCCCTGGTGCTCTCGGCGCGGCCTGGTCAACGTGGTCAACGACCGACATGCATCTGAAGTGGACTGTACGTGGAGAGGCCGACAGCTGGGTCCACGGCCGCACGCAAGGAAATGCCTCCTTATTACGCGCAAAATAATGATTCCTCCACCTGACATCAGGGACCCACCGAAAGGGCCTCTGTATTAACAATACTTGTTGTTTTGCCGATATTTGCAGGTTCATTAATTTTCTTTTTACCTCATAAGGGAAACAAAGTCATATACATCTAGAAAGCCGTATGCTTTGGAAGAAGCTTGTACAGTCGCGAAAAAACGTTACCGCCGCTGACAGCTCGGACCCAGCAGCTATATCTTCGCACGCAAGAAAGTGCCTCCTTATTACGCACAAAAAAATGAATACTCCCCCTGCTAGCTGGGACCCACCATGGTGGGAGGCTGACTTGTGGGCCTACTAAGTTGACTGGGACGGGGGCCTTTGTCAACTTTAGTCAATATGAATGATTCTAGCTCCAGTGACCGTACGATGTCCATCCAACGGCCGTAGTGCTTCTTCAACCTCTGGTCTTCTTGCTCCAGCCGCCCAAAGCAGCGCCGGTCGTGCCGCATGCTCCTGCCTCCCGTGGCCGGTTGTGCTGCCGCGGAGGCCTCACCGCCCCCTACTATTCCCACCGCTGGCCAGGCCCTGCGGCGACGGCAGCCTCACACCGCAGCCGAACCAGTGAACCCTCGTACTGCCGCATCTTCCCCGGCTCCCCGTCGTCCCCTTCCTAGGCCTCGCTGTCATCCACCGCCCTGGTGCTCTCGGCGCGGCGTGGTCAACGTGGTCAAGGAACGACTTCCATCGGACGTGGACTGTACGTGGAGAGGCTGACAGCTGGGTCCACGGCCGCAGCAAGGAAGTGCCTCCTTATTACGCGGAAAATAATGATTCCTCCACCTGACAGCTGGGACCCACCGGACGGGCCACTGTATTTCGTGAAAAAAACCTTTCCCCCTGACTGCTGGGACCCACCAGCTACATCTTCGCACGCAAGGAAGTGCGTCCGGGCAAAAAAAATGATTCGCCCCCTGACTGCTGGGACCCACCAGCTACATCTTCGCAGGCAAGGAAGTGCCTGACAGTCGGGACCCACCTGGTCGAAGCGTACGTAGGGTTGTCATTCTGGTCGCGAACGTGTACGTACATATATACTGGTGGATGTAGAGGCGCGCACATGTCGTAGTAGAGGCGCGTACGTGTCGTAGTAGAGGCGCGCACGTAGCATGTACACGTACGTACAGCGGCCAGGGTGCAAGAAAGAAAATACGGCCAAATATGTGTACATAGGGTGGGGTCTCGAACGCCTACTCGCGCATACGTACGGCCAGGGCTCGTGTACATGCCTGGGTCGAAACGGAGAAACAGCGTCGTCGTCGTGTTCATGGGGAGGCAACGGAATGCGTCGTGTTCATGGGGAGGCAACGGAATGCGTCGTGTTCATGGGGAGGCAACGGAATGCGTCGTGTTCATGGGGAGGCAACGGAATGCGTCGTGTTCATCGGGAGGCAACGGAACGCGTGGGAGCCAACCGGCTGGGTCGGAACGGAATGCGTGGCCGTGTTCATCGGGAGGGCTTGGACGGAACAGGTGATGGAAACGAGGCCTGGCGTACCGCAGAACGGAGGAAACGGACCTCCTACGGTCGAAACGGGGGTCCTGTTGATCGGGAGGGGTGTGGCGTACTGCAAAACGGAGGAAACGGACCTCCTACGGTCGAAACGGGGGTCCTGTTGATCGGGAGGGGTGTGGCGTACCGCAAAACGGACGAAACGGACCTCCTACGGTCGAAACGGGGGTCCTGTTCATCGGGAGGGGTGTGGCGTACCACAAAACGGGACTCCACGGGATACTGTTCATCTCCACCGTCGACCTCCTCCAGCCTCCACGGGCTCCTGTTCATCCAGCCTCCACCGCGCGCTACTCCACCGGCTACTGTTCAACCACCCCTCCACCGTCTACTGTTCATCCAGCCCTCCACACCATGGGGTCCTGTTCAACCACCCCTCCACGGGCACCCCTCCATCGTCTACTGTTCATCCAGCCCTCCACACCACGGGGTCCTGTTCAACCACCCCTCCACGGGCACCCCTCCACCATCTACTGTTCATCCAGCCCTCCAACACACCACGGGCTCCTGTTCATCCAGAGGCAATGCCACCGCTCACTGTTCATCCAAACCCCCCCGCAACACTCACTGTTCATCCCAGAGACAGCATCGATCGGCTTCAGTTAGCAGCAGTAGCGAAGGAATCGCTCGATCGGGTTCAGTTAACAACCATCGATCGATCGCTCGGGTTCAGTAACACGTAGCCTGCAGTGCAATCGCTCGGGTTCAGTTAGAGCCCAATGCCTCGCTCGGGTTCAGTTAGAGCCAACGCCTCGCACACACGCGCGTACGTGTACAAGAGAAACGCGCATCGCTCGGCCCCCGACCTCCCACCGTAACCGGGAACTCCCCGAAATTTTTCGTATGCATGTCAGATATTGTACACAGTCATGCTGAACATGTAGAGAAAAAGAGAAGAGTTTTGCACGGCAATACAATGTCATGCAGACATCGCTCCATGGTGGGTTCAATGGAAAACCCTCCCCACCCCTCTCCAGATTGTAATCCAGAGGAAGATATTTGTTCTGAGGCGGATTCAGACGCCGCTGACCACTCCTATTTACCCCCCAAGGTGTTTGCTCTACCTTGGCATGATGATGTTAGTCATATCATGCATATGTTGCCTTGCAGTGCCTACTTTTGACATCATATATGTCATCTGCTTAGTTTAGACATGTTCTGTAATGCCACCTGTTTAGTTTCTATATCATATATGGGAATTATGCAGTCTCATGTCTTTTAGCCAGCCATAATATATGTGAAATGTGCAATGCCATCCTGTTTAACCAGGCATCATATATTTGAATGATATCTTGCCCATCCTTTTCTTCATTACATTTCCATTTGTCGACAATGTTTGTACATTAAACTACTCTTCCTGTGAATCAGCCATTTGGGTGGGAGATGGAAAAATCTGGAGTGAAAACAAGGCCTTCAGAGCAGACAGTGCTACCTGTCGAAGCAGATCTCTTGTTGGGTCCCGATAGCTCCTCAGAGATGGATTCAGAGACAGATGACCAGTCCTATTCCCCCACTGAGGTGTATGCTCTAACTTGGCACGGTTATACTGCTCATATCATGCATACGGTGTCTTGCATTGCATAGTTTAGACATCATATACACAATATTCAACACCATGTTCTTAGTTCAGACATCATATTGAATGCCCTCTGTTTAGCATATAAATCACATATGTGAATTAAATGATGCAATCCTGATTACTTAGATAACATGTAGGTGAATTATGTCATGCAATCCTGTTTAGTTATTCATCATATCTTTGAATTATGTTATGCTATGTTATCCAGTTTAGATAGACATCATATATGTGAAATTATGTCATGCTATCCGTTTTAGTTAAACAATATACATGTCAACTATTTCATGCCCTCTTTTTTCCACACTATCTATTGCATCTGTCTCTCATACAATGTCTGTACATTCAACTATGTTTCCTGTTTATCAGCCATTTGAATTGGAGCGGGTGATGCCAGTATCTAGCGGATTAAAAACACGGTCTTCAAATAAAACAGTGCTACCTCTTGGTGGAGATAGCACCCCGGTTGTACATGCACAAGAACCAGCCCTACCACACATAACCCAAACTCTCGCAGATTGTACCCCTACTTCGATGGACAGAGAACCAGCTTCACCCAATCTAACCCCAACCCCAGCCGATAGTAACCCAGTTCCTGTTGACACAGCACCATCTCCATCACAGAGCTCCCAAACAAGAGCAATTAGTAAGGCAGCTCCAGTGCCCAAAGGGCCAGTACTATCACGGCGAACCCCAACTCCACCAGTTAGTACGCATATTCCTGTGGAGGAAGCACAACCAGCTAGTCGTAGTTTAGCATCTATCGCATTGATATTGTTAAATCGTATGTGCGTATCTTCCCATCTTGGAAATATTATACTGAAGATGAAGGAAAATGCCAGTTGCAGGTGTTTGTCCAGGAGTTACGTGTAAGTAATGTTATTCATGGCAATTACTTTGCTTCCTCCCATACATCCTACCTCCATGATGGTTATAATACAGCAAATTTTCCCATTTTTCTCTATAGAGAAGGACCGATTTGGAAACTCGGGATGAGGTAACCTGTGCTAATACCTCTGCTATCTTCAAGAATGCTTGGTGGCAGTATCGGAATTACCTGAAGAAAACGTACTTCACCGGCAAAGAAACTCATCAAATTCCCTTACGTTCTCCTGAGACACATTTACTGGACGATGACTGGGAACGCCTTGTTCTGTACTGGTCCCGAACCAAGAATGTGGTAAGGTCTATGAGCTCATTTTCTATTTTAAGTATTATATTCTTGCGTCTTACTGTACTCTGTTCATGTAGAACAAGTGCCTAAACCTGAAGAACAACTGTTCTAATTTAAGATTCCATTGCTATCATAGTTCAAAAAAGCGCTAGGCATTAATTGTGTGTTTTGCCACCGCCTTGCGCTTTACTGACCAAAGCGCATGCTTATGCGCAGTTATGCATAGATTATGCGTAGTTATGCGC
Organism: Triticum aestivum; assembly: GCF_018294505.1. Classification (NCBI taxonomy): domain Eukaryota; kingdom Viridiplantae; phylum Streptophyta; class Magnoliopsida; order Poales; family Poaceae; genus Triticum; species Triticum aestivum. Next base: position 581,343,692 of record NC_057814.1, on the reverse strand, counting down.
AATGCGTTTTGCCAACGCCTAGAGCCTAGGCGCGCCTTTTTTAACTATGATTGCTTTGCTCTTGTATCACTGTATTTACTCATACAAACTTATTTTTAAATTGAAGGATCCAATCGAAACTCCAATGGCACAGCAGGTATGTTCACACATGTTTCTTTAACAGGTTTGCTCTTATCAATAGCTCTGTTGATTTTAATTTCAATTGTGTATACAGTTGACTTTCATATCATGCACATTACTAGCATCACAACAGACCCAATAGTATTGTTGTACATGTAGACCCGTGGTACCCATCTGAAATCTTGTTGTGCCGTGTAGTTTCCCACGCTTTGTATTCTTTCACTGCTGCTTTGTCTTGAACTGATATGATTTGAACCGTGTCTCTATTTTGATTTTGCAAGACAATGCAGTGACCATAGGACATAGATATATGTTTGTTTGATGCTTTTATTATGTACTAGTACTTGACAATAGAAGACTTGGTAGTTTAATCATGTCCACCTTACTAATGAATTGGTTCACCGAAATGAGTTTCATATACTAGTACATGCTAAACTTGTTATGTGTCTGCTTGTTTCTTCTTTTAGAATGCTAACAGAATATTGGGGAAGAGTGCCTTATTAAGCAATGGTAAAGGAAGTAATGCAGATAAGGTTCAGGATAGTGACACATCCTTGTTGGTCTCCAACAAAGCTGATAAAACAGCTAAGGAAGACTATCTTGAAGACAGCGAGACAACCCCAAAGTCCTGACTTGGTTTAGTGTTGGAGTTACTGGCCACTACCGCTTGCACAAGCTATTCAAACTCACTGTCTGAATCAGTTTGGTTTCTTGAGTCTCAACTACAAGCTGAAAGACATCGATCAGCTGTGCTGCGACAAGAAGCGGAAGGACTGCGGAAGTCCCTGGAGCATTCAGATGCATACTTTCTGGTGCAACAACAAGCGTTGGAGGATTTTAGCGCCAAACAGGACAAAGCTAATCAGCTTGCTAAGCTTATTGCCAGCATGGTGGATACCCAGGATAACGTTTCTTGAGATCTTCTGAAGTTGTTTCAGTTATGCTCTTGTTTTGCTGCCGCGTTTATTTGCACTGGTGGCCAATTTTGACGGCCAGTGTATGTAATGTGCTGCTTTGTTCCCTATATTTGCACTGGTGGCGAACTTTGATGCCCAGTGGATGTAATATGTGTAATAGCGGTAATAGGCTAGCGTTAATTGCTTGCTTATTTATTCCCTTATTGTCTTGTTTAGTTGTTTGCTTGTAGTCACTGCAGTTCTTTTTCTATTTTTTTCTAGTGGCCACAATAGCCTATTTTTGGTAACTAGGCCAAAATAATCGTGGCAACACACGGACTGTTGTAACCATGGGCCTCCTGCAGGCCGTATGATCCATGGGCCTTCGTCCGGCCGTAGGATACATCGGCCTTCTATACGGGCCTTAGGGTCCATGGGCCTTCTACGGGTCGTAGGGTCCATGGGCCTTCTACGGGCCGTACGATCCATGGGCCTTCTACGGGCCGTACTATCCATGGGCCTCATACGGGCCGTAGGATCCATGGGCCTTCTACGGGGCGTATCATCATTTCGCCAATCATGGGCCATACTATTCGTGGACAATAACGGGCCATTAATAGGCCGTATTTGATAACTCTATGAAAATAGCCCAACGGGTTTTTTTGACATGAAAACGGCCCAACGTATTAACGGTCCGCAAACGGGCCGACTGTAACGACGGGCTGAATTTGGCCCACAAGCAGAAAATGACAGTAACAGGCCGTATGTAACCGAATGCTGCAAATGAGCCCAAGAATCAATGGGCCGTGAGAAGGCCGAAAGATAACTTGGGCTGGAAACGGCCCAATGGAATAACGGGCCGTTAATGGGTATAAAGTGATACACTGTTCATTACGGGCCAGTTTCACCACGGGCCGTTAATGAGCCAAGAGTTACAAAGGTCCTCATATGGGCCGAAAGAAGTCATTGGCCACACATGTGCCGAAAGTTAAAACGGGCTGAATCATATTGGACGGCCCAGATGACGCTACTGGGCCTAATTCGGATAGGGCGTAACGAGCCCTGGGTTAGCGGGCTGTAAATGGGCTATATGCGAACAGGCCGTTAACAGGCTTTCCGTGGGTCGGCCCGCCACCTTTTGACCAAGTCAAACGGGCCGGCCTTTTCACAGGAATGGGCCTCTGTTGGGTCGTGCCACGTGTCGCCGTATCATAGGCGCCTTCGGTCCAATGAGCGGATGACATCTGTCCCAACGGTGAGCCGACACGTGTTTCCTCCAGCCAATGATGATTTTACACGTGGAAAATCCCCATTGGTCGGGGCTATTAACGGGTTATTGGATCCAAAACCCGACCCGATAGCTTAACGGCGTTCCATTACGATGGATGCCACGTGTCGGTCACCCTTGACGAAAGCACTTCTGTGACGCGCGATTTATCGTCATGGAAGTGGACACTTCCGTGATGATAATTTTGGTAATGTCATGGAACACTTCTACGACAGCACAGGTATGACTATCTTGATTCTGTCATAAATTTGTCATGGATGTACATGCATGACAAAAAACGCGACCTACTGTGACAAACACGTATCATCACGGAAGTGTATTTTTTTGTAGTGAATGCGTCCCATGGTAATGTGGGCTGCCATGCTCTTGTCTAGACTCCAGGTGGGTGCTTAAAAAGAAAATTCTATGGGCTTAGTGGTTGGCGAGAACGTCCTTCCTGGAACTTGAACTTGAATCATCCAGCGCTCCTCTTCTGGTAAGGTGGCGTTGTACGTCCCGGTGAAGCTTGGTATTCCGATGTTCAGGTACCTAGTGACTTCCTTCAAGTGGCGTCCAAAGGGTGTGTCTTCATCCGGTTATGCAAACTTGTTCTTCAAATCCGCCATCCTAAAGAGTAGAAAATGGAGAGGAGTCAGAAATGAGTAGAGAAGAGTGACCTATGGCTTATCTTAGTGGTCGTGTCCTACACTCAGCGTGTGCTCTGATACCATCTTGTAGCGACCCGACCTCAAACGGTCAAGTCTCTGTGCTTCAGTGTCATCCCTGGATCGGTAATGCCGACACACACAGTACTCGAAGGATTTATAATAGAGTAGCAATCACACACTTATTACATCGAATGTCTCAAAAGAGAACTTAATACAATAAATATGGCTTAAGGCCATCTAATACGATAACAGCGGAAGGCTTGGAAGATAAAGTGAGTCCATCAACTCCAACGGCATAGCTGAGCTGCACGGCAACGACCTAACGAACCTTACTCCTCGTCTGAAAAGTCTGCAACATAATACGTTGCAGCCCGAAAACGGGTCAGCACATGGAATATGCTGGCAATATAACACAGTAGAGCAAGAATAGAATAATGCTATCACTACATGCATATTTGGCTGGTGGAAAGCTATATGGTTATATTTTTTGCGAAAAGCCAATTTTTCCCTACAACAAAGGAATAAGTTTTATTTAACTATCATGGTAGTTGAAACATCATTGAGAAGGTTCCTCCAGCTCAATCCCAATTAAAGTAATTATCAACCCAACAATATTAATTTAGAGTGATGAGATACTTAGGATACTCCAAGTACTAGATACTCAAGATTGTCCATAACCGGGGACACGGCTAACCATGATTAGATTGTACACTCTGCAGAGGTTTGCGCACTTTTCCCCACAAGACTCGATCTCCTCCATTGGATTTCTCGCACTACAAGGTGTTTGAGAAACGGATGACCGAGACACAGTCTTTTAGAAACATTAACTCTTTACTCCGGGTAGACCATACCAAACCTACATCCCTCTACCTGCTGATCCACCTCTTCAAGAGCTCATGCAACTTACTCAACTATGCTTGAGCCCATAATAGCTTGTGGCTGCACACGGAAGTTTCTAGCATGAAAATATCTCAGTTCCCTTTGGGCCTGGGTGGCGGACCTTAGGATGATCACACGGGTACTCCGGGATATCCTAGGACAACACTGGATTCTCCAGGTGCCCGACAAGCAATCCACCCAGATGTGTATTAAAGTTGCCACCTTAAGTTGAACCATTAATTAATCATCTCACATCTGTCATGGATTCACTCACCCAAACCACGTCTACGAGCATAGCATAGCAATATAGGCAATACGTAGAAGTAACTCCCAAGGTTTGAATATAACAGGGCAATAGGTTCTACCTCATCAACTAATTCCTAACCCACATGTTAATCACATCCTAATCATGCAATGTTTGAGGATTGAAACTAATGCATAAAAACTGGGTATGAAAGAAGTATGATCGATGTGTTACTTGCCTTGCTGACGATCCGCAAAACCTAGGGACTCGTAGTAGCATGCTTCGCACTCCGGGAATTCTATCGCAAACAAACAATAGCATACATAAGCAATCAAGCAAAGAAGCACGGGTAAAACTCAAATAAGAAGAACTAACCAGAAAGTTCAACTTAAGAACTCCGGTTTGCAAAAAGAATCAAATCAAACGGAGCAACGAAACTCAAGCTGCGAAAGAAACAAGATCCGTTTACTAATCTGGACTAAAGTCAAATTTTACAGTACCAAAATCTTGTTCAAGTTGATTAAACAGAAAGAGGGTTCCGAGACGAAGATCTAGGCGCTTGAATCGCCTGATTCCGATAAACGAGCGAAAAGATAAACTGAAACGAAAATGGGATCAGAAATCGCGATCGAAAATAAAAGCGGAAAATCCAAGAAAAAGAAAACTGACGAACGGGCTAACGAACAAACGTTCGTTGTCTGTTACTAACGAGCAAAAATCGTTCGTTAAAACGAACGTACAGACGAACGTCCGCTATATAAACTAAACCGAGAAAACCGGCGAACCGATCTAAAAAATGAACTAGGGTTTTCTAAAAAAACCGGATCGGTATTTAAAATAAAATCGAACGGCGGCGGCAGCATATACCTCTAGCGAGGCTTCGGCGAGGCGGGCGGCTCCGGCGGGGTGGGGCTGCGGCGGCGGGGTGCGCGGGGCGGCAACAGCGAGCGGCGGTATGTGGCAAAGGGCGGCGGCATGTGGCAAAGGGCGGCGGCGCGGCGCGGCTAGGCGGCGGCGGCGGCGCTGCGGGGCGGGGCGAGGCAGGCGGCGGGGTTGGTGGTGGTGGGGGTCCGGGGGCGGGGTATTTAAGGAGGGGGGCTTGCTTGGGGGAGGGGGCAAGGCGGCGCGGGGAGGAGTCCCGGGGGGGGCTCGGGGTCGGGCGGCGGCGGCCTCCCGGTCTCCTGGAAGGAGATGGCGGCGCGGGGCTAGCGGGCCGGCTCGGCTAGGCTTCGGCCCAGCCGGGCGCTGAGATTTTTTTAAATAATCTCGCCGGAACTTAAATAAATCCTAGAAAATAAAATAAAAATCTAAAAATACCAAAACAAATTTTCACCGTCTAAATAAAATATTTAGAACGAGATGAACATTTGTTTTGGCCCTAAAATGCAATTTTGAAAAACGTGCAATTTTTCTAATGCAAATAAAATAGCAATAAAATCCGAATAAAATAAAATATTTGATTTTAATATTTTTCCTCCAATATTTCAATTATTTTGGAGAAGTCATATTATCTTCTCTCATATATTTTAATATGAAATATTTTTGGAGAGAAAAATAATTAAAATCAAAATCATCGTTTCAATATTTGATAAAATTCAAATATGAAAACAATGAAATCCCCAACTCTCTCCGAGGGTCCTTGAGTTGAATAGGATTTCGAGGATCGCGAAACGAAATGCAATAAAATATGATATGCATGAATGATCTATGTATAACATTCCAAATTGAAAATTTGGGATGTTACATCCACCCCCTTCTAGTTCTGCACCGCCGCTAAGTTATGGATGGCAAAACATTGTCGGATCGGTGACTTCATACGCGTGGATGATGGCAGAGAGATCGTGCTTTCAATCTTCGTTCGAGGGAGAAATTCTCACGGTTAGGAGGATGCAAATCCTAGTTGCGGAAATCTGCACCAATAATTCTTCCGCTGCAACTCTAAATTGGTAAAGTCCAACCTAATTCTATTTGTATATTCATTGTATTCCTGAGTTTGATTCGTATGACGAATCTTTTGTTTTCTACTACGTTTCCCAACAGGCCCCATCGTCACATGTTTGGCCAGGCACCGCTTGCTTGATCAAGCATGGTTTCGGCCATTGATCCCCTTTGTAGTGGACACGGAGATTATCTCGAGTCCAAATGCATACCAGCTTCAAGGTGGCATACCAAGCGAGCACACAACTCGACCATCCAAGCAACCCAGTCAGCACATTACCACACGATCCGGTATCACCGTTATGGCTTACAAACATTCGCAATGCACACTCACTGACCTCGAGGCCGCGCGGCACATGAGCGGATGACTACCACCCATGTGACCATAATCGACACCCTATAACAACGAGTCGCTTTCTAGAGCCGACACTCTCACTTGCATATCTCCGCTACACACACTCGACGACCCTCAAGGCCGCACACCGTACGAGCCAACGTGCCTGTGATACGTCTCTAACGTATCTATAATTTTTTATTGTTCCACGCTATTATAGTATCAATCTTGGATGTTTATTATGAAATTATATGCAATTATATATCATTTTTTGGGACTAACCTATTAACCTAGTGCCCAGTATCAGTTGTTGTTTTGCTTGTTTTTGGCTCTTCAGGAAATCAATATCAAAAAGAGTCCAAGCGAAGAAAAAACTTTGGATTAAATTTTCTAGACCAGAAGGGACCCTAGAAGGTTCGGCAGAAGACGTGACGAGCCACGAGGAGCGACAATCTCGGGAGGCGCGCCCCAGGGGGCGTCCCCCAGGCTTGTGGGTCCCTCGTGGCACCTCTTGGCCTAGTTCCGCCTTTATAAATTCTCAAATATTCTCCATACATCAGAGAGCCACCCAAAATTTCGCCGCCGCAAGTTTCTGTTCACGCGAGATCCCGTCTGGAGCCCTTTTTTGGTACTCTGCCGGAGGGGGGATCGATCACGGAGAGCCTCTACATCAACGTTGTTGCCCCTCCGATAATGTGTGAGTAGTTTACCACAGACCTACGGGTCCATATCTAGTAGATAGATGGCTTCTTCTCTATCTTTGATCTTCAATACAATGTTCTCCTCGATGTTCTTGGAGATCTCTTCGATGTAATCCTTTTTTGCGGTGTGTTTGTTGGGATCCGATGAATTGTGGGTTTATGATCAGATTATCCATGAATATTATTTGAGTCTTCTCTGAACGCTTTTATGCATGATTGTTATAGCTTTGTATTTCTCTCTGATCTATCTGTTTAGTTTGGCCAACTAGATTGATTTATCTTGCAATGAGAGAGGAGCTTTATGATGGGTTTGATCTTGCGCTGCTCAATCCCAATGACAGAAAGGGATGTGTCACATACTTGTATCATTGCCATTAAGGATAAAAAGATGGTGTTTATTCATATTGATTGGATTTACTTTGTCTACACCCTGTTGATGTCTACTACGTAACCTTCTTCTTGTAGACGTTTTTGGGCCTCCAAGTGCAGAGGTTTGTAGGACAGTAGCAAATTTCCCTCAGGCCTTGTTCGGTTAGACAGGGTTTGGAGAGGTTTGAAAGGGATTGGAGGGGATTAAATCCCTTGCAAGTCAAAATCCACCTCAACCCCCCCCCCCAATCCCCTCCAATCCCTATGGCGAGGGGATTAAACGAACATGGCCTCAAGTGGATGATCTAAGGTTTATCAATCCGTGGGAGGCGTAGGATGAAGATGGTCTCTCTCAAACAACCCAGCAACCAAATAACAAAGAGTCTCTTGTGTCCCCAACACACCCAATGCAATGGTAAATTGTATAGGTGCACTAGTTCGGCGAAGAGATGGTGATACAAGCGTAATATGGATGGTAGATATGAAGGAAATATGCCCTAGAGGCAATAATAAAGTTATTATTTATTTCCTTATATCATGATAAATGTTTATTATTCATGCTAGAATTGTATTAACCGGAAACATAATACATGTGTGAATACATAGACAAACAGAGTGTCACTAGTATGCCTCTACTTGACTAGCTCGTTAATCAAAGATGGTTATGTTTCCTAGCCATAGACATAAGTTGTCATTTGATTAACGAGATCACCTCATTAGGAGAATGACGTGATTGACTTGACCCATTCCGTTAGCTTAGCACCCGATCGTTTAGTATGTTGCTATTGCTTTCTTCATGACTTATACATGTTCCTCTGACTATGAGATTATGCAACTCCCGTTTACCGGAGGAACACTTTGTGTGCTACCAAACGTCACAACGTAAATGGGTGATTATAAAGGTGCTCTACAGGTGTCTCCAAAGGTACTTGTTGGGTTGGCGTATTTCGAGATTAGGATTTGTCACTCCGATTGTCGAAGAGGTATCTCTGGGCCCACTCGGTAATGCACATCACTATAAGCCTTGCAAGCATTGTGACTAATAAGTTAGTTGCGGGATGATGTGTTACGGAATGAGTAAAGAGACTTTCCGGTAACGAGATTGAACTAGGTATCGAGATACCGACGATCGAATCTCGGGCAAGTAACATACTGATGACAAAGGGAACAACGTATGTTGTTATGCGGTCTGACCGATAAAGATCTTCATAGAATATGTAGGAGCCAATATGGGCATCCAGGTCCCGCTATTGGTTATTGACCGGAGACGTGTCTCGGTCATGTCTACATAGTTCTCGAACCCGTAGGGTCCGCACGCTTAAAGTTACGATGACAGTTTTATTATGAGTTTATGTATGTTGATGTACCGAAGGAGTTCGGAGTCCCGGATGAGATCGGGGACATGACGAGGAGTCTCGAAATGGTCGAGACGTAAAGATCGATATATTGGACGACTATATTCGGACTTCGGAAAGGTTCCAAGTGATTCGGGTATTTTTGGGAGTACCGGAGAGTTACGAGAATACGTATTGGGCCTTATTGGGCCATACGGGAAAGAAGAAAAAGGTCCTCAAGGGTGGCCGCACCCCTCCCCTTGGTCTGGTCCGAATTGGACTAGGGAAGGGGGGCGCCCCCTTCCTTCCTTCTCTTTTTCCCTTCCTCTTTTCCTATTCCATATGGGAGGTGGAATCCTACTAGGACTAGGGAGTCCTAGTAGGACTCCACACTTGGTGCGCCCCCTCCTAGGGCCGGCCTCCTCCTCCCTTGCTCCTTTATATACGGGGGCAGGGGGACACCCCATGGACACAACAATTGATCCTTGAGATCTCTTAGCCGTGTGCGGTGCCCCCCTCCACCATATTACACCTCGATAATACCGTTGCGGAGCTTAGGCGAAGCCCTGTGTCGGTGGAACATCATCATCGTCACCACGCCGTCGTGCTGACAAAACTCTCCCTCAACACTCGGCTGGATCGGAGTTCGAGGGACGTCATCGAGCTGAACGTGTGTAGAACTCGGAGGTGCCGTGCGTTCGGTACTTGATCGGTCGGATCGTGAAGACGTACGACTACATCAACCGCGTTGTGATAACGCTTCCGCTGCGGTCTACGAGGGTACGTGGACAACACTCTCCCCTCTCGTTGCTATGCATCACCATGATCTTGCGTGTGCGTAGGAAATTTTTTTAAATTACTATGTTCCCCAACAGTGGTATCAGAGCCTGGTTTTATGCGTTGATGCTATGCACGAGTAGAACACAAGTGAGTTGTGGGCGATATAAGTCATAGTGCTTACCAGCATGTCAGACTTTGGTTCCGCGGTATTGTGAGATGAGGCGGCCCGGACCGACATTACGCGTACGCTTACGCGAGACTGGTTTCACCGTTCGGAGCACTCGTTGCTTAAAGGTGACCGGCGGGTGTCTGTCTCTCTCACTTCAGTTGAACCGAGTGTGGCTACGCCCGGTCCTTGCGAAGGTTAAAACAGCACCAACTTGACAAACTATCATTGTGGTTTTGATGCGTAGGTAAGAACGGTTCTTGCTAAGCCCGTAGCAGCCACGTAAAATATGCAACAACAAAGTAGAGGACGTCTAACTTGTTTTTGCAGGGCATGTTGTGATGTGATATGGTCAAGACATGATGTGATATAATGTGTTGTATGAGATGATCATGTTTTGTAACCGAGTTATCGGCAACTGGCAGGAGCCATATGGTTGTCTCTTTATTGTATGAGATGCAATCGCCATGTAATAGTTTTACTTTATCAGTAAGCGGTAGCGTTAGTCGTAAAAGCAATAAGTTGGCGAGACGACAACGATGCTACGATGGAGATCAAGGTGTCGAGCCGGTGACGATGGTGATCATGACGGTGCTTCGGAGATGGAGATCACGAGCACGGTGCTTCGGAGATGGAGATCACAAGCACAAGATGATGATGGCCATATCATATCACTTATATTGATTGCATGTGATGTTAATCCTTTATGCATCTTATCTTGCTTTGATTGACGGTAGCATTATAAGATGATCTCTCACTAAAATTTCAAGATAAAAGTGTTCTCCCTGAGTATGCACCGTTGCAAAAGTTCTTCGTGCTGAGACACCACGTGTTAATCGGGTGTGATAGGCTCTACGTTCAAATACAACGGGTGCAAAACAGTTGCACACGCGGAATACTCAGGTTAAACTTGACGAGCCTAGCATATACAGATATGGCCTCGGAACACAGAGACCGAAAGGTCGAGCGTGAATCATATAGTAGATATGATCAACATAGTGATGTTCACCATTGAAACTACTCCATCTCACGTGTTAATCGGACATGGTTTAGTTGCTTTGGATCACGTAATCACTTAGATGATTAGAGAGATGTCTATCTAAGTGGGAGTTCTTAACTAATATGATTAATTGAACTTAAATTTATCATGAACTTAGTCCTGATAGTATTTTACAAATTATGTTGTAGATCAATAGCTCGCGTTGTTGCTTCCCTGTGTTTATTTTTGATATGTTCCTAGAGAAAAATTATGTTGAAAGATGTTAGTAGCAAAGATGCGGATTGGATCCGTGATCTGAGGATTATCCTCATTGCTGCACAGAAGAATTATGTCCTTGATGCACTGCTAGGTGACAGACCTATTGCAGGAGCAGATGCAGACGTTATCAACGTTTGGCTAGCTCAATATGATGACTACTTGATAGTTTAGTGCACCATTCTTAACGGCTTAGAATCGGGACTTCAAAGACGTTTTGAACGTCATGGACCATACGAGATGTTCCAGGAGTTGAAGTTAATATTTCAAGCAAATACCCGAGTTGAGAGATATGAAATCTCCAACAAGTTCTATAGCAAGAAGATGGAGGAGAATCGCTCAACTAGTGAGCATGTGCTCAGATTGTCTGGGTACTACAATCGCTTGAATCAAGTGGGAGTTAATCTTCCAGATAAAATAGTGATTGACAGAATTCTCTAGTCACCATCACCAAGTTAGTAGAACTTAGTGATGAACTATAGTATGCAAGGGATGACGAAAGTAATTCCCGAGCTCTTCGTGATGCTGAAATCGACAAAGGTAGAAATCAAGAAAAACATCAAGTGTTGATGGTTGACGAGACAACTAGTTTCAAGAAAAGGGCAAAGGGAAGAAGGGGAACTTCAAGAAGAACGGCAAGCAAGTTGCTGCTCAAGTGAAGAAGCCTAAGTCTGGTCCTAAGCCTGAGACTAAGTGCTTCTACTGCAAAGGGACTGTTCACTGGAAGCGGAACTACCCCAAGTATTTGGTGGATAAGAAGGATGGCAAAGTGAACAAAGGTATATTTGATATACAGATTATTGATGTGTACTTTACTAGTGTTTATAGCAATCCCTCGGTAATTGATACTGGTTCAGTTGCTAAGAGTAGTAACTCGAAACGGGAGTTGCAGAATAAACAGAGACTAGTAAAAGTGAACAAAGGTATATTTGATATACAGATTATTGATGTGTACTTTACTAGTGTTTATAGCAACCCCTCGGTAATTGATACTGGTTCAGTTGCTAAAGAGTAGTAACTCAAAAACGGGAGTTGCAGAATAAACAGAGACTAGTAAAAGGCGAGGTGACGATGTGTGTTGGAAGTAGTTCCAAGATTGATATGATCATCATCGCACACTCCCTGTACTTTCGGGATTAGTGTTGAAACTAAATAAGTGTTATTTGGTGTTTGCGTTGAGCATGAATATGATTTGATCATGTTTATTGCAATACGGTTATTCATTAGCAAGTTAATAATGATAGTGCAACTTATTTGTGGTACTGCCGTTTAGGTCATATTGGTGTAAAGCGCATGAAGAAACTCCATACTGATGGGATTTTGGAATCACTTGATGCTTGCGAACCATGCCTCATGGGCAAGATGACTAAAACGACGTTCTCCGAAACTATGGAGAGAGCAACAGATTTGTTGGAAATCATACATACAGATGTATGTGGTCCGATGAATATTGAGGCTCGTAGCAGGTATCATTATTTTCTGACCTTCACAGATGATTTGAGCAGATATGGGTATATCTACTTGATGAAACACAAAGTCTGAAACATTTGAAAAGTTCAAAGAATTTCAGAGTGAAGTGGAGAATCATCGTAACAAGAAAATAAAAGTTTCTATGATATGATCGCAGAGGTAAAATATTTGAGTTACGAGTTTGGCCTTCAGTTAAAACAATGTGAAATAGTTTCACTACTCACGCCACCTGGAACACCACAGTGTAATGGTGTGTCCGAACGTCATAACCGTACTTTATTGGATATAGTGCAATCTATGATGTCTCTTACCAATTTACCACTATCGTTTTGGGTTATGCATTAGAGACAGCTACATTCACGTTAAATAGGGCACCATCAAAATCCGTTGAGACGACGCCTTATGAACTGTGGTTTGGCAAGAAACCAAAGTTGTCGTTTCTTAAAATTTTGGGGTTGCGATGCTTATGTGACAAAATTTCATCCTAATAAGCTCAAACCCAAATCGGAGAAATGTGTCTTCATAGGATACCCAAAGGAGACAGTTGGGTACACCTTCTATCACAGATCCGAAGGCAAGACATTCGTTGCTAAGTATGGATCCTTTCTAGAGAAGGAGTTTCTCTCGAAAGATGTGAGTGGGAGGAAAGTAGAACTTGATGAGGTAACTGTACCTGCTCCCTTATTGGATCACAGAAATCTGTTCCTGTGACTTCTACACCAATTAGTGAGGAAGTTAATGATGATGATCATGTAACTTCAGATCAAGTTACTACCAAACCTCGTAGGTAAACCAGAGTAAGATCCGCACCGGAGTGGTACGGTAATCCTGTTCTGGAGGTTATGTTACTAGACCATGACGAACCTACGAACTATGAAGAAGCGATGGTGAGCCCAGATTCCGCAAAATGGCTTGAGGCCATGAAATCTGAGATGAGATCCATGTATGAGAACAAAGTGTGGACTTTGGTTGACTTGCCCGATGATCGGCAAGCAATTGAGAATAAATGGATTGTCAAGAGGAAGACGGACGCTGATAGTAGTATCACTATCTACAAAGCTAGAATTGTCGCAAAAAGGTTTTCGACAAGTTCAAGATGTTGACTACGATGAGAGTTTCTCACTCGTATCTATGCTTAAGTCTGTCCGAATCATGTTAGCAATTGCCGCATTTTATGAAATCTGGCAAAGGGATAAACAAAACTGCATTCCTTGATGGATTTATTAAAGAAGAGTTGTATGTGATACAACCAGAAGGTTTTGTCAATCCTAAAGGTGCTAACAAAATATGCAAGCTCCAGCGATCCATCAATGGACTGGTGCAAGCATCTCGGAGTTGGAATATACGCTTTGATAAGTTGATCAAAGCATATAGTTGTATACAGACTTGCGGTGAAGCCTGTATTTACAAGAAAGTGAGTGGGAGCACTACAGCATTTCTGATAAGTATATGTGAATGACATATTGTTGATCGGAAATAATGTAGAATTATTCTGCAAAGCATAAAGGAGTGTTTGAAAGGAGTTTTTCAAAGATAGACCTCGGTGAAGCTGCTTACATATTGAGCATCAAGATCTATAGAGATAGATGAAGACGTTTGATAAGTTTTTCAATGAGTACATACCTTAACAAGATTTTGAAGTAGTTCAAAATAGAACAGTCAAAGAAAAGAGTTCTTGCCTGTGTTATAAGGTGTGAAATTGAGTAAAGACTCAAAGCCCGACCACGGCAAAAGATAGAAAGAGAATGAAAGTCATTCCCTATGCCTTGGCCATAGGTTCTATAAAGTATGCCATGCTGTGTACCAGATCTATTGTATACCCTACACTAATTTTGGCAAGGGAGTACAATAGTGATCTAGGAGTAGATCACTGGACATCGGTCAAAATTATCCTTACTGGAATAAGGATATGTTTCTCGATTATGGAAGTGATAAAAGGCTCGTCGTAAAAGGTTACGTCGATGCAAGTTTTGACACTAATCTAGATGACTCTAAGTCTCGGTCTAGATACATATTGAAAGTGGGAGCAATTAGCTAGAGTAGCTCCATGTAGAGCATTGTAGACATAGAAATTTGCAAAATACTTACGGATCTGAATGTGACAGACCTGTTGACTAAAATTATCTCACAAGCAAAACATGATCACACCTTAGTACTCTTTGGGTGTTAATCACATAGCGATGTGAACTAGATTACTGACTCTAGTAAACCCTTTGGGTGATGGTCACATAACGATGTGAACCATGGGTGTTAATCACATGGTGATGTGAACTATTCATGTTAAATCACATGGCGATGTGAACTAGATTATTGACTCTAGTGCAAGTGGGAGACTGAAGGAAATATGCCCTAGAGGCAATAATAAAGTTATTATTTATTTCCTTATATCATGATAAATGTTTATTATTCATGCTAGAATTGTATTAACCGGAAACATAATACATGTGTGAATACATAGACAAACAGAGTGTCACTAGTATGCCTCTACTTGACTAGCTCGTTAATCAAAGATGGTTATGTTTCCTAGCCATAGACATAAGTTGTCATTTGATTAACGAGATCACCTCATTAGGAGAATGACGTGATTGACTTGACCCATTCCGTTAGCTTAGCACCCGATCGTTTAGTATGTTGCTATTGCTTTCTTCATGACTTATACATGTTCCTCTGACTATGAGATTATGCAACTCCCGTTTACCGGAGGAACACTTTGTGTGCTATCAAACGTCACAACGTAAATGGGTGATTATAAAGGTGCTCTACAGGTGTCTCCAAAGGTACTTGTTGGGTTGGCGTATTTCGAGATTAGGATTTGTCACTCCGATTGTCGGAGAGGTATCTCTGGGCCCACTCGGTAATGCACATCACTATAAGCCTTGCAAGCATTGTGACTAATAAGTTAGTTGCGGGATGATGTGTTACGGAACGAGTAAAGAGACTTGCCGGTAACGAGATTGAACTAGGTATCGAGATACCGACGATCGAATCTCGGGCAAGTAACATACTGATGACAGAGGGAACAACGTATGTTGTTATGCGGTCTGACCGATAAAGATCTTCGTAGAATATGTAGGAGCCAATATGGGCATCCAGGTCCCGCTATTGGTTATTGACCGGAGACGTGTCTCGGTCATGTCTACATAGTTCTCGAACCCGTAGGGTCCGCACGCTTAAAGTTACGATGACAGTTTTATTATGAGTTTATGTATGTTGATGTACCGAAGGAGTTCGGAGTCCCGGATGAGATCGGGGACATGACGAGGAGTCTCGAAATGGTCGAGACGTAAAGATCGATATATTGGACGACTATATTCGGACTTCGGAAAGGTTCCGAGTGATTCGGGTATTTTTCGGAGTACCGGAGAGTTACGGGAATACGTATTGGGCCTTATTGGGCCATACGGGAAAGAAGAAAAAGGGCCTCAAGGGTGGCCGCACCCCTCCCCTTGGTCTGGTCCGAATTGGACTAGGGAAGGGGGGCGCCCCCTTCCTTCCTTCTCTTTTTCCTTTCCTCTTTTCCTATTCCATATGGGAGGTGGAATCCTACTAGGACTAGGGAGTCCTAGTAGGACTCCACACTTGGTGTGCCCCCTCCTAGGGCCGGCCTCCTCCTCCCTTGCTCCTTTATATACGGGGCAGGGGGCACCCCATGGACACAACAATTGATCCTTGAGATCTCTTAGCCGTGTGCGGTGCCCCCCTCCACCATATTACACCTCGATAATACCGTTGCGGAGCTTAGGCGAAGCCCTGCATCGGTGGAACATCATCATCGTCACCACGCCGTCGTGCTGACGAAACTCTCCCTCAACACTCGGCTGGATCGGAGTTCGAGGGATGTCATCGAGTTGAACGTGTATAGAACTCGGAGGTGCCATGCGTTCGGTACTTGATCGGTCGGATCGTGAAGACGTACGACTACATCAACCGCGTTGTGATAACGCTTCCGCTGCGGTCTACGAGGGTACGTGGACAACACTCTCCCCTCTCGTTGTTATGCATCACCATGATCTTGCGTGTGCGTAGGAATTTTTTTGAAATTACTACGTTCCCCAACAAGATATGGGTTTTTGTAATCTGAAAATATAAAAACAGCAAGGTAACAAGTAACAAAAGTGAACGAAAACGGTATTGCAATGCTAGGAAACAAGGCCTAGGGTTCATACTTTCACCAGTGCAAGTTCTCTCAACAATGATAACATAATTGGATCATATAACAATCCCTCAACGTGCAACAAAGAGTCACTCCAAAGTCACTAATAGCGGAGAACAAACGAAGAGATTAATGTAGGGTACGAAACCACCTCAAAGTTATTCTTTCTGATCGATCTATTGGGCTATCCCTATAAGTGCCACAAACAGCCCTAGAGTTCGTACTAAAATAACACCTTAAGATACGCATCAACCAAAACCCTAATGTCACCTAGATACTCCAATGTCACCACAAGTATCCGCGGGTTTGATTATACGATATGCATCACACAATCTCATATTCATCTATTCAAACCAACACAAAGAACTTAAAAGAGTGCCCTAAAGTTTCTACCGGAGAGTCAAGACGAAAACATGTGCCAACCCCTATGCATAAGTTCACAACGTCACTGAACCCGCAAGTTGATCACCAAAACATACATCAAGTGGATCACGTGAATATCCCATTGTCACCACAGATAAGCACATGCAAGACATACATCAAGTGTTCTGAAATCCTTAAAGACTCAATTCGATAAGGTAACTTCAAATGGAAAACTCAATCCATTACAATAAGGTAGAGGGGGAGAAGCATCATAAGATCCAATTATAATAGCAAAGCTCGTGGTACATCAAGATCGTGCCAAATCAAGAACACGAGAGAGAGAGAGAGAGAGATCAACACATAGCTACTGGTACATACCCTCAGACCCGATGGTGAACTACTCCCTCCTCGTCATTGAGAGCACCGGGATGATGAAGATGGCCACCGGTGATGATTCCCCCCTCTGGCAGGGTGCCGGAACAGGGTCCCGATTGGTTTTTGGTGGCTACAGAGGCTTGAGGCGGCGGAACTCCTGATCTAGGTTTTGTTCTGGAGGTTTGGAGATATATAAGAGGTGTTGGCGTTGAGAACAAGTCAGGGGAGTCCACGAGGGGCCCACAAGGTCGGAGGGCGCGCCCTAGGAGGGTGGGGGCGGTCTCCACCCTTGTGGTGGCCTCGTGACTCTTCTGGTGCATCTCCGGTACTCCATGGGCTTCTTTTGGTCCAAAAACAATCGTCGTAAAGTTTCAGGTCAATTGGACTCCGTTTGATATTCCTTTCCTGCGAAACTCAAAAACAAGGAAAAACAAAAACTGGCACTGGGCTCTAGGTTAATAGGTTAGTCCCAAAAATCATATAAAATAGCATATGAATGCATATAAAACATCCAAGATAGATAATATAATAGCATGGAACAATCAAAAATTATAGATACGTTGGAGACGTATCACCTGTCATCTTGCTTAAGGCGTTACTCCGTTCTTTATGAACTTAATACTCTAGATTCAAGTTGCATAGTGGTCGATGTGTGGAGTAATAGTAGTAGATGCAGGTAGGAGTCGGTCTACTTGTCTCGGACGTGATGCCTATATACATGATCATTGCCTTGGATATCGTCATGATTATTCGCTTTTCTATCAATTGCCCAACAGTAATTTGTTTACCCACCGTATGCTATGTTCAAGAAAGTGAAAACTATGGCCCCCGGGTCTACTTTAATCATATATTAAAATCCAAAAATACCTTGATGCAATTTATTTACTTTTGTGTGTGTTTTTGTTTATCTATCTATCACTACGAGATTTGATCCTTACAATTAACCGCCAAGAGATTGACAACCCCTTGTTTGCATTGGGTGCATGTATTGTTATTTTGTGTGTAGGTACTGCTAACGAGGTGTTGCATGGTTTTCCTACTGGACTGATAACCTTGGTTCTTCGAGGAAATCCCAACACAGTTCACAGGTAGCACTCTGCCACCCGTATGACAAGATCCGCCACTCTACAACACCATGGTGCCCTCCAAAGCATCCACACTGCCCCACAAGGCAACACTCCCGCCTGGACAATGATGAAACAGTAGGATAACACAAGACACCAATGTATGATTGAAAATCGGGCTCCAAGGTGACACCTCCATATGGGGAAGTGACAGTTACGCCATCGTCGCCTATTCAGGCCAAGGACAAAACTTAGGATTTCACCTAAAGAACTCGACACCAAATGATAACTGATGTGAAGGGGATCCACAACGACAACTCCAAGGAAGGTAACGACATCCGAGGATGCCGTCGTTGCTGGCATTGACCGAGGCTAGTGATAGGGTTTCACCCAGAAGTCACCAAGCCCAAGATCATTACATCAAGCCCAACCATTCTCATGAGCCATGCTAGCCAATTGTCCTATAACGCTCGCCGCCGCCAACCCCACCACCATGGCCAGGAGCCCACCATGTAACCACAATCCATGATGGTCGCCCCCGATCCACTGCCAAGTGGGAGCCCCACCATTTTGATCCGAAACCCTAAAACCCTAGTGCCATGTTCGTATGATAAATTTTCAAGGAGCGTGGAGATGTTCCAATAAAATGTGAGCCCGTGCGGTTAGTTTGTATGTGCAGATTTTGCACTCATTGTGATACATCCCAACAACTACTCGCATAAATCGGGTCAAATTGTTATCAGAGCTATCACTTGTGGTCTCCTTATTACCATTGCTTCCTTCAAGTGCTTCAATTTCTTAGGTGACACCTTTTTTTTATGGAGGAAGATAATTTATTAAACAGCGGAGTAGCACAATCCAAGTCCATTGATGGGGTGATCCCAGGGGTAGTTCCTAAGCATACAACCGTTACACCTTGCACTCTACCAAATGCGCGAGCTCACGACTCATCATGTCCGCGCCATGGCTAATTAACCTTAATTACTTTCACATTATATTCCCTAGTTAATTCTGAATTACCATTGATCATCGATGCATACCACAAAATGGTTGGTGACTTTTCATTAACACTTCTTATGTGGCGCTTGAAGCATTAGATATGTAAAAATGATTTTGTCCCCACATGTTCAATGATTGCGGATGCATTTAACTCCAAGTTTGACATACAAAAGACTACAACAAAGAACTACACCCAAAAATACTCGTTATCCTATTACGCAACTTCAATGGGCTCCCTTGCTTCTCCCTCCAAATCGAAAAGGCCATCCAAGTGCCCCCCTTACTTCTTCCTCGTATGTCTGAACCGGATTCTTTGGAGCAAAAGAGCCATCCAAAGGGCTCCCCGAGTTGGGTCCGGACTGTTTTATATCCTCTATTGCAGCTTCAAATAGAGGGGAGGAGCCGTGGAGTCCAGACTATCTACCACATGGGATTGACAGCCGAACCCAACCAAAAAAACCCAGACCCCTCCCTTTCCCGCTCTATTTCTCACGGAGCCCTCCGCTTTAGAATCACCAAGCGCCCCCGTATCTGCCACACTCCCCTCACCTCGCCTCCGCCATGCCGCTCCTTCCCTTCTTGTTCCCCATTGGGGCGCTGCCCATCAGGCCACCAAGGAGAAGATTTGCGCCACCATAGTCGTCGCCGCTCCCGCCCTTGCCGACCGCTAGGTTGCCGCTGTTCGGTACTCCATGGAGGTAGTGGCAGAAGGCCTCGTTGAAGTTAAGTCCGCCATCGAGGCAAAGGATTTGGTGGGCTATAAGGGTGTGGCCATGACCCTCTACTACGATGCCTCAATATCAATATCTAACAACAGGTCAAGTCCCAGCTAGCAGGAGCCGAAGTCTCCTCCTGTGAGGAGGTCTCTCCGGTGGTAGTTGAAATCGAATAAAGTCCATGCAATGCATGAATATCACCGGAGTTGGTTTTGACATGATCGCCTTTTCTTTCTCTGTTTTGGGGTCCTCCTTGCAAAAGCTGGGACTTGGTTGTATTTCTCGTTTTCCCTTGGGTCCCTGGCGTAAAGTATGCGTCGATGCTTATCTGGTGGAAAAATCTGGGTCCTTCGGGACGCTTCTAACGTGTCGGCGTAGCCCCCCTCCCGTCAAAAGAAAAAAACAAACCCTCCAAACCCCAGCGAGTCCGCCGCAGAAGTCGACGCAGCCGCAACCGCAACCGCCGCCGCCGCATCCGATCCCATGGCCTCCCCGTCCGCGCCGGCGCCGTCGCGGCCGCAGCGCTCGCCGGACGAGGTCGAGGACATCATCCTCCGCAAGATCCTGCTCGTCTCCCTCGCGGCCCCGTCCGCCCCCAACCCCGCCGTGCCCTACCTCGAGCTCACCGCCGCCGAGCTCCTCTCCGAGTCGCGCCCGCTCCTCGCCCTCCGCGACGCCGCCGAGCGCCTCCTCATCGACCGCCTCTCCCTCCCGGACGCCTCGCCGCCGCCCTTCGCGTTCCTCGCCGCCGCCTTCGGCCGCGCCGCGGACGAGGCCCGCAAGATCTCCACGATCCGCGACCCCGCGCTCCAGGCGCGGCTCAGGGCGTCCATCGCCCACGTCCGCGGCCTCATCCTCTCCTACGCGCGCATCGTTGCGGGGAACCCGGATACCTTCCCGACGCCCCCCAACGCGCCCCACCCCGCCGCCGAGCTGCTCGTCTTCCTGCTCGCGGAGGCCGCCGACCCGCTCGACTCCGCCCCGTCCCCCGGCGCCCCGCCGCCGGGGGCCTTCCTGGACGAGCTCTTCGGGAACGCGGACTATGACGCCGTCGAGCCGGTGATGGGCGAGCTGTACGAGCGCCTGAGGCAGAGCGTCGACAAGGTATCCGCGCTGGGCGACTTCCAGCGGCCTCTCCGTGTGCTGAAGCGGCTGGTGGGGATCCCCAACTGCGCCAAGGCTCTGGTACAGCACCCCAAGTGGATTCCTAAGAATCAAATCATGCTGATTGGGGAAGGAAGAACCATGGAGATCTGCAGCTTGCTGGGGGCCTTCTTCCATGTCAGTGCTATTCCCGACCGTGAGTTTGCAAGCCAGCCTGATGTTGGGCAACAGTGCTTCTCTGATGCATCTACACGGCGGCCGGCTGATTTACTGTCATCATTCGCAGCAATACAAAATGTTATGAATAGCTTGCAGGATGGGCTGAGGGATGTTCTTCTAGTGCTGCTTAAGAATTCAGATACTCGAGAAAAGGTCCTTGAATATCTGGCAGCGGTGATAAACACAAATGCAGGAAGATCTGGCATGCGTGTGGACCCTTTGAAATGCGCAAGTTCGGGTATGTTTGTCAATCTCAGTGCTGTCATGCTCCGTCTGTGCGAGCCTTTTTTGGATAAAATGGAGTCGATGAAGGGCAAGATTGATGTCAAGTACCTCTTCTGCAACAAAAGAGTAGATTTCAAGAGCTTGACTGCTGTAAATGCCTCTTCAGAAGAAGTCTCATCATGGATAGAGAGCTGGAGCCAAGATAATGCCAGTGGAAAGGCAAATAAAGAGAATTTCTCATTTATTTGCGAATGTTTTTTCATGACGGCAAGGGTACTTAATTTGGGAGTGATGAAAGCTGTGGCAGATCTTAAACATATCTCTCAGGAACTTGCAAGGTGTGAAGATGATTTGGAGGCAAACAAAGCAATCAGAGATCAAGGAGGAAGTTCACCACAGCTTGAGCAAGATATAACACGCTTGGAGAAGATAGTTGCAGCCTTATCCCAGGAACAGTTCTGCTATGAATCTCAGATACTAAGGGATAGTGCTTTTCTTCAGCGTGCACTATCTTTCTACAGATTAATGATATTGTGGTCAGTAGACCTAGTTGGGGGATTTAAGATGCCTTTGCCATCAGAATGCCCCATGGAATTTTCTTGCATACCGGAGCATTTTCTTGATGATGCAATGGATTTACTTGCTCTAACTTCTAGAATTCCAAAAGCTCTGGAGGGCTTCCCATTGGATAATTTTCTCAATTTCAACATTATGTTCATGGCGAGCTCTTCTTACATTAAAAATCCTTACCTGAAAGCAAAGATGGTTGAAGTTTTGAAAAGCTGGATGCCACAAAGAAGCGGCTTGAAATCCACAGCCTCGTTATTTGAGGGGCACCAACTATGTCTCGATTATCTTGTCAAGAATCTTCTGAAGCTTTATGTGGATATTGAATTCACTGGCTCCCATACACAGTTCTTCGACAAATTTAATATTCGACACAACATTGCTGAGCTTCTTGAGTATTTATGGGATGTTCCCAGTCATCGAAATGCTTGGAGACAAATGGCTAAAGAAGAGGAAAAGGGTGTCTACTTGAATTTTCTGAACTTTCTTATCAATGATAGCATCTATCTTCTTGATGAGAGTTTGAAAAGGATTCTCGAGCTAAAGGAAATAGAGGCTGAAATGGCTAATACTGTTGCATGGGATAGCAGACCTGCTCAAGAAAGAGAGGAGCGGTTGCGCGCGTTTCATCAGTCAGAGAATATTGCTCGATTTGATATGAAGCTCGCAAATGAGGATGTTGGGATGCTTGCTTTCACGTCAGAACAAATTCCAGCACCTTTGCTTCTTCCAGAAATGGTGGAAAGGGTGGCGAGCATGTTAAATTACTTCCTCTTGCAGCTTGCTGGTCCCCAGAGGAAATCGTTGACTGTAAAAGATCCAGAGAAGTATGAGTTCAAACCGAAGCAGCTATTGAAACAGATTGCTACCATCTATGTCCACATTGCAAGGGGTGATAAGGAAGCTGTCTTCCCAGCTGCAATCTCAAAAGACGGAAGGTCATACAGTGAGCAGTTGTTTGCTAGTGCAACTAATATTTTGTGGAAGATTGGGGTAGATCCCCAAATCATACAGGAGTTTATGCAACTTGCAGGTAAAGCAAAAGCTGCTGCCGCTGAGGCCATGGATGCCGAGGCTATCCTTGGGGACATACCAGACGAATTTCTTGATCCGATCCAGTATACTCTGATGAATGATCCTGTGATACTACCATCGTCGCGGGTCACAGTAGATCGACCAGTTATTGTTCGGCATTTGCTCAGTGACAGCACTGATCCGTTCAACCGCTCCCAGCTGACTCAAGACATGTTGATACCAGATACAGATCTCAAGTTGCGCATTGAAGAATTTGTCAGGTCCCAGCAGTCGCGGAAGCGGAGGGCTGTCGACACTGAGACCGGGGAGCCTGATGGTGCTGCTGATATGGTGGAGTGAACTGCTAAAAGCTGGGATGGACAGTAGTTTCAGGCCGGATCAATTCTCGGTAAATGGTGTAGAGTGCACCCTGCAAATCTAAGCTTGTACACTTTGTCATGCATTGCCTTATCATGGACCGTTAGGTTATGTCAAGTTCACTTGTATAAACATTTTATCATTTTGTTCAGCGGTTAATTATTATTGGTGTGTGCGTTAAAAAATGGTATTTTTCCTAAAAAACAGTCGACTGTTCTCAATCAGGGCTTGATTTTCTGATCGCGCGATTTGTCTCCAGATTTGTATAGCCAGCCTTGTTTGTATTGTCGGGCCCGCTTGCCTTATTGGTTTTTGTTTTCAGCCTGTTATTCTTTGGGCGCCCGTTGTCTTTTTCTCTACCTGCATCCAGGAAGGAGGCCCATGGAGGCATCTCTTATGCAGAACAGAGACAGGGGGATGATGGAGTGGAGCGGCATTGTCATTGGAGGTTCAGTTGAGGAAGAAGCAGCTAGAGCTAGCCAGAGTTCGATCATTTAGAAAAATTACTGGATGTTTGTCTCCCAGGTTTCAGTTCTCTCTACTGTCATATCTCCTTTTGCAATTTGCTGTATGCACTTTTGTTCACCACACAATTTTCTTTCCTTCTTATCAATTGAAAAGGAGCCCATAGCTGGAAAAGCGGTGGATGTATTTTACTGAAATGGAACTAAAAGATCTTAATTAAGGCGAGTCAATACTACTATTTTTCTGCTAATTATTTGTGCTAGCAACCATGAATATTTGTGAATGTTCTTGATGCCAGCTTAATCCAGTTTTCTTCTTCTACCATTTAACTTATCTTCTGATATGTTTTCTTCCTCACTTACTTGAACACAAACTAGATTTTAGGATCTTTGAGGTAGGCCGTTCGTGTGGACCAGCTCTAGTCAATCAATTCAAATAAAATGATGTAGGCTGTCTTACAGAAAATTTTCTTCATCTGAAAGAAAGACAAAAAATATTCAAGTCCATGCTAGTATTTTTTGTCAAGATTGTATAAGCTTTCTTTTGGATATTAGTCATGTACTCCCTCCGTTCGGAATTACTTGTCATAAAAATAGATGTATCTACAACTAAAATACATCTAGATACATTCATTTCTTGGACAAGTAATTCCGAACGGAGGGAGTACTTCAGTTTAGGAAAAAATATGTCCATTCCTGCAGCCACTAGTCTCACCATGCCTTTTTTTTACCCAATAAGTTGAAAGCTTCATTTCTATCACTTATTTTCCTTGTATGTAACAGTTCATGGTTCTCGTCGTCCATTAGAAACAGAGCTGATCTCTGCTAAAATTAACAAATTGTGCATGTTTGAATAAAATACTATTCAGTCTTTTAGGTCGCACCAATTCGTTTCTTTCGTAGCAACAAGGTGCTAGCTAATGTTCTAACATTTTAAACATTCATGTCAAATATTTTCATCTGATACTTCTAGCTTACTGGTATTAGTAGCAGACCTTTAATATAGAAAACAAATGCCCTGACCATGAACACTGTGCCATTACTGATAGGATTTAAAAATGAATCACTTTCTTTAATTGTATACATAGATGTGGCAATGACCTGTTCAAGAGTGTGTTCTTCTCAATCTTGCTATAGGCTAAAGACTAATCTTCCAATCTTGCACGTCTGCTCTAAAGTTACGCTGTTTAAATTTGTGCAAGCAGAACTGATATAGTGATATTAGCATGTTCCTAGTGTGGAAACTTATCTTGACATAGGACCAAAATGAAAGATCCGTCTCCGATCTCGACAAGTTATCTGAGCATAACTGCACTAGTATTCACTGCTTAATTATACTTGGGGCCGCCTGAAAGCAACCTTTTGTCAACTGCTTATAATTTATTCAGTTACTTAACCTGATCGCAACGATTAACCAGTATGAGAACCTGCACTTGTTTTTGTTTTCGGGAACTAATGATCTGATGGGTGTCACATAGCTTTCATGAAAGAGCTGGAGTACATATATTTGGTTTACTACCGAAAGCTGGTGCCTTAAGCTCTGCTAGCTAATATGTTTGTTTATTCCGAAGGTTGGCTGCTGGGCACTACCAGAACTCCATGATGTTATGATTTGTTCTATTATTCCATAGATGTTCTTCCATTTGGCTATTGCAAAAAATATGTGTACAAGTTGTTCTGTTATATGTTTTTCTCACATCCTTGTTCTCTTACAGGCTGTACATGTTATCTGATAAGTAGAATTTCATGCTGGAGATTCTGAAGGTTGCCGCGGCAGGAGCTAAAGATGCCAGACAGTGAACTTCTGTCTTGGTTACCAAGCTGATGCTTCATCTTAGATGTCATGTATGCTCATCAGTTGAGTGTGAGATGCTACGTTTGGGCATTGACTTGGTTCATGTTTGAATATTATTTGTTGCCATTTCCATGTTTGGAGACTTGTTCAATACGTGAATGTACTTGCTTCAGTGGTTAGAACTGGAGCCTGTGTTTATATATGGATTTACGTGTCAGCTTGAGAAGGTTGTGCATGTATTTGACCAATTTGTGTCATGTGAACAGGTTGGGTGTTGACTTGGCTCATCTCTTGTATGGACATTCTTCTGTGGAATAGATGTTATAGTTTTGGTTGGATCAATTCTTGGCTCATCTCTTGTATAAACTCCTCCCTGTAAATCTAAGCTGAGCATACAGCTCGATGCATTGCCTTATACTCCCTCCGTCCGGAAATACTTGTCATTGAAATGGATGTATCTAGATGTATTTTAGTTTTAGATACATCCATTTTCATCTATTTTGATGACAAGTATTTCCGGACGGAGGGAGTAGTTGATTGTTAGGTTATGGCAAGTCCACTTGTATAAACATTTCATCATTTTATTCAGCTGTGAATTATTGTTGGTGTGTCTTAAAAAAACATTTTCCCTAAAAAACAGTCGGTTCTTTAGTTGGGGCACAGTTGGTTTTCTGATCGCATGATTTGTCTCCTGATTCGTAAGCCTTGTTTATATAGTTGGGCCAGCTTGCCTTATTGATTTTTGTTTTCAGTATGTTATTCTTTGTGAGTCCGTTGGCTTTTTTTTTGCCTGCGTCCAGGGAGGAGGCCCTGGAGGCATCTCTTATCCAGAGAACAGAGACAGGGAGAACGATGGAGTGGAGCGGTGCCAGGGCTCAATCATTTAGAAAGATTATTGGATGTTTGTCTCCCAGATTCAGTTCCCTCTACTGTCATATCTCCTTTTGCAATTTGCTGCATGCACTTTATTCACAACAGAAATATTTTTTCTTATCAATTGAAAAGGAATCGATAGCTGGACAAGCGGTGGGTGCATTTTACCGAAATGGAACTAAAAGATCTTAATTAAGGTGAGTCGCTACTACTATTTTTCTGCTATAATTATGTATGCTAGCTGCCCCGAGTATTTGAATGTTCTTGATGCCAGCTCATCTAATTTTGTTTTTTCTAGCATTTAACTTGCCTTTTGATATGTTTTCTTCTTCACTTCCTTGAACACAAACTAGAGTTTAGGATCTTTGGAAGTGCTAGCTAGTGTTATACTAACATTTTAAACATTCATGTCAAATATTTTCATCCGATACTTCTGTCCTGAGCGCTTTGTGCCTGGCCTGAGTCTTGCCGTGAAGCTGCCTGGATGTCGTTTGGTCAGGAGCCTGGAGATGCCTGTACGAGCCTGGCTGGGAGGCGTTTCTTGTGTTTAGCCTGGTTTAGAAAAATGTATGCATGCACTTAGGGTGTGTATGGTAGCAGTTCCCACAATAGCATTGTTGTTCTCCTTCTAGACATGCTGAGTACATGCCTTTTTTGTTGTTCGGTAGCGGTGTATGTGCTGAGACATGCCGACTCTTTGACAGCCTGCATGCTTTAGACATGTTGAACAATTTTGGATTCCGAATAATTTTTTTGAATTGTGAATTTTTTTGAAAAAAGTGAACAAAAACCTAAACACATTTGGAATTCCCTTTTTCTTAAATTAGACAATTTTTGGGATTCCAATTTTTTATTTTTTAAATGTAATTCTGAACATTTTTCGAAAATTTAAACAAAATTTGAAATTCTGAACATCTTCTGAAAATTTTACAACATTTTGTAATTCCTTTTTTTAAATTTTTTTTGAAATTCTGAACATTTTTTGAAAATATGAACAAAATATGAAATTCTGAACATGGTTTGAAATTTAAACAAATTTTGAACATTTTTTGGGAAATCAAAAACATTTTGGCATTCTTGTTTTCTGAAAATTGAACAAAATATGAAATTCCGAACATTTTTTGTATATTTAAACAAATTGTAAAATTCTGAACACTTCCCAAAAATTAAACAAAATTTTAACAAATTTTCGATTTTTTAAAATTTTAAACTTATTTTAAAATCCCATCAATTTTAAAATTCTGATTTTTTTGTAAACTCTAACAAAATTTGTAATTCTAAACAATTTTTGAGAATTGAAATAAAATTTGTAATTCTGCACATTTTTTGAGGGTCGGTGCGAGCATGGCTGCATCCGTGTACCCTCTCTGGGCGTGGGCGTGCTCAACTCAGCATGGCTGAGAGGCCTCTCTGCATGAGGTGGGTATAGTCGAGGTGAGCTCATACATCCTGCCAAACAATCACTATAAGAAACTTTTGAGCTTATGCACCTACCAAACACACCCTTAGCCGGTCGCATGTGAGCCTGGACAGGCAGAAAACCATCACCTCTCCAGGCTCAGTCCAGGCACAGGTTTTTCTGAGGCATCAAGTTGTGGATGCAAACTAAACTGACCCTAGATGACTTGGGAAGTGCATGGATAAATCCGGGTACATATGAACCCACTTTGAAAAATACATTTTGAAATGCCAAAAAATTCTGAAAAAAAGTGCGCGCAGACATCTCCATATTCTATGTGTGTAGAAAGTTTCATGGAAAAACAACTTTTTTTAGCCTGTGCAAAAAAGATAAAATATTGTGTCGCGAAACGCTATTTAGAAGCACTAAAATTTGTTTTTTTACGGAGACAAAATAAAAACACATTTTTTCACAAAATTTTGTGCCGCGGACATACTTTTGCAAACATGTATGCACAAAATTTTGCTTAGAATTTTTGGACATTACAAAACGCGTTAAAAGTACATTTTTGAAAAGCGGGTTTATATGTACCCGTGTGCAGGACGTGCTGACTTGGGGTGACGGTGCAGAATGTAGACGGACTATGACCAGAACTGAGCAAATTCACCAAGGACAGATCCACCTGAGACACATCTTCACATGCTCACTGACGATGCTAGACACACCATGGGGGCAGGGTTAGGCGAGGAGAACCTTATTCCATCTTCAGGGAGTCGCTGCCGTCTCGTCTTCCTGAGCAGGACATAAACCATAATAAAACTCGAAGGAGCATCTAGAAACATAGCCCTCCTGCCGGCAAGGGTCAGGATCTACCTCGCGCAGCCAATGGCCCTAAGGCAACTGGAGACGAGGCGGACCGGCAGCAGCGCCATCGGGAGGCAAAGGAACTCTAGGCATTTAACGTGCCCTCACTTAAAAGTTGACAATTGCTTGGCTCTAGTCGACTCATGTCCAACCTTGGTGATGGGCGTTGGTTGTCTCGCCACTGGAGGTCAAATCCCTGAAGGCCTAATCCATGGTACTCCCTCCATTCCCTTATAAAGGAATGGAGGAAGTAATGTTTATCACAAACTGAAGTTAGGCCCTGTTGGGGAATCGTCCAGCTCCGCGGAATATTAGGAGCAGACGGAGCGCCACTTTGGCAACTCTCAGAAATACGCTGCGGGCCGCTCCAGGAGCGGAGCTGGAGAGCTGCCGAACAGGCTCTTAATATCCTAATGAGTTGAGCAGGGAATAGTTTTTGTGGAAATGCCAAATGCCATATATATATTAAGTAGAACAAACCATTACAAGAACATCCTTCAAGAAAATGAAAAATATATCCAAGTCCATCTAGATTCTAAACCCTTCTTCCCTGCATACTCGACGACGTGCCATGAGCAGAGCTTGGTGCTGCCTCTGGACCTCGGGATCACCACGAGAGCATGAATAACATTATTTCAGTGGTCGGGAAGTCCTCGACGTGGACCAGAAAATTCTGGTGGCTGCAATGTGCAGCGTAAATTGCCACTCCAAGGAGGGCCTTGAGAACGTCCTAGATCCAGGCAGATGGAGCTGGGAGGAGCCGGAGGAGCAAGATGCACAATCACGCCATCCGCTCCGGGGGACAACGCTAGCGAGACAAACATGCACACGAACAACCAGACACTGGCAACCAGATCTGGGGACACATCAACCTCCACACACCTCCCGGCAACAACATGAAGCACCTCCAGAACGAGGATGAGGTGGGGAGGACTTATTCCATGTCGACGGCGACGTCATTGTATCGTCTTCAACGACCAGAGACCAAACCCTAAACCTATTCCTACCGGTGGGAAGCATTAGGGTTCCCGTCCCCTCCTCTCGCTGAAGTGGCGGATGGAGGGAGAGGTGGCCCGTGGTCTCGCTACCAATCGCAGAACCAAAAACTATAGATGCATACAAACCAAAAGCTTGAGCATCATGTCGCACACTTCACGTGATCAAGAAACACACACGTGTATAGATCTACTCCGAGTCCGACGGCACGACGGCGACCAGGTCGCCAAACCACCATCGGTAGCATGTGTAGACGGAGCAGAAGGCCTGCACCGTGGTGAGCAGCAGCATGCTGATGGTGGCGAGGAAGGTGAGCATCTTCCATGAGCTGAGCACGTACTTGCGCATGAACCGCTTCGTCTTGACGCTCCACCGACCGTCGTAGTAGCGGTTCACCTCCTCGATCACCTTGTCCAAGGCCGGCACCCTGGAGTGCTGCACCGACCGGCTCATGCCGTTCCACAGCTTGGCCGCCTCGCCGTCCCTCTTCTTCATGTGGTTGAGCACCACGCCCCGCTTGCGGAGCAGCGCAACGTCGTCGTCGGTGTCGATGATGCCGTTCATGAGCTCCGTGTACCGGGTGAGCACCAGTGGGCCTGACGCGGCGGATGACTCGTAGGCGACCAGGTTCCGGAGCACCACCTCCGTGTTGCCGTCGAGGGTCACCACGGGGAGGCGGAGCGTCGCTGTCTTGCGGTCGAAGGCGATAGTTGACGCAGTGGACAGGTCGCCGCTGGTGGGCTTAAACTTGACGCCGGAGCTAACCAGCTCCGACACCGATGGGATCGTGATCTCTTGCTGGCTGGCGTCGGCAGACATGAAGGACTCGACACCAGGTATACCGGCAAGCTTGTTCCACGGCGCCTTCACCACAAGCTCGATCGGCTTCATCACCTTGCCAAGGCGACCGCCCTTGAGCTTCAACGCGATGAACTCGAACAATTGCATCATCGCGTGCTCGTTGCCGGTGCAGGCGGAAGGCTTCTCCTGGCCTTGGCCGCCGCCTTCCGGTTCCGGCATCTCCACGATGTGGCCGGAAAACGGTGGGGTGGTGTGTGCGTTCTCGGTAGTGTCGGTGGGCGTGGGCACCACCGGCACCACCAGGTGGTAGAGCAGCTCGAGCAGGTGCGCGTGCTTGGTGACATCGCATGAGGTCTCCGGGAAGTGGCCCTCCATCTTAAACGGACAGAGCTCCCTCATGAGCTCTGTCACCATGAGAGTGAGCCGCCTGCTCGCCTCGTCGACCGACACCGACGAGCACTTGGCCTTGATCATGGCGAGGACGAAGAGCGGGATCTGGTTCTCGAGCATGAGCATGTCGCGGAGAATGAGGCCGTGCGCGGACTTCCTCCCGGTCCCGCTCCCGCCCAAGTCGACGAGGTGCTCCATCCTCTTGGTCCAACTCGAAGAGGCCCCCTCCCCCTCCCTCTCCCCCTCAGCAGCGGTGTGGTGGTGGATCGTGAGGAACTCGAGCAGGAAGGCGCCGTCCATGATCATCATCAGCGAGAGCGCCTCCCTACTCAGCTCGAGGTACCGGTGGTAGTGGGCGCGGACCTTGAGGTCGTGGCCCATGAGCTCGTTGACGAGCTCGTCGAGGACGTCGTGGCTGGGCCCAGCTGCTGCGCAGAGGAGGCGCTTGAGCGCGCGGCGGGCGGCGTCGATCTTGTAGCGCTCCATGCCGTACAGCTCGGGGTGCCGGTGGTGGTAGGGGCCCAGGCCGATGAACTGGGGGCAGTAGGCCTCGGGCTTGTGCACCTGCAGCTGCTTGGGCACGTCGAACACGGACACGCGGGTGTCCACGTCCTCCTCCTCCTCCACGGTAAGGGACTCCCGGATAAGCTTCACCCACGGCTCCTCCTCCATCGCCATCGCCTTCGCCTTCGCCTTTGCCCCCCGGTTGCTGCTGCGGGACTCCGCCATTTCTACCTCTACTACCTCGTCTGCCATTCCTAGCTATCTAGGAGTAGGAGGTCGCCGTTGCTTTGCTTGCTAATCTGATCAATGCTAGGGGTAACGGTACCCCATTATATATAGAGAGCGTTCGGGGAAAAATACCATGGATTAAAATTGCGGGAGAAATGATTTCGCGGCGGCCTCCCCCAGCAGCTATAGCGGCCGCCATAGCGGGCAATAGCGGCAAATGGCGGAAATTTTCTGGTGGGAGAGATGATTTCTGGAGGGTTTTACCGATTTTTTAGCCATTTAGAGGGATATGTTGAGGTTTTCGCGGCAACAGCCATAGCTTAGCGGCGAGGCTCCCAGGCAGCTATAGCGCAGCTATCGCGGCTATTTCGCGGGCTATTTTAATCTATGAAAAATACCCCATGGCACTCGGGTGTATATACACAGATATGCGAATTTTTACTAGTTTTAGAAAAGGTAAAAAAATTGCTCCATCAGGGAAAAAGTTTCGCCAAGGCAAACTGAGAGCTTCCTTGTGGTGGAACCAACTCACCGGGGTTTAAGTCTTAGCTAGACATGACACCCATGCTCGTATTTTCTTGAATTTATTTCAGCCTTTTGGCGATGTTCGTTTAATGGGAGGAGGCGTTTTCGTCGACTACGAAGGCGTCTGTGCCCTATGATGAGTTCGTCAATCTCAAGATATTGTGTCGGCTCAGAATTTGGGAGGTGTTCATAGGGGTGAGTGTATGTGGGCATCTATGTTTGTACTATGGTCAAAAAAGTTTTACATGGAAAAAATTCCCGTTGACTTCAGGCAAAAAAAAAAAATCTCAAGGATAAAATAAGTGTGAATAATAACCTTATAGTGTTGATTTCATCTTTTTCCACCAAAAATATCATGAGTTTTTCCTTTGGTCAAACTTTTTATACCACTACAGTAGAAGGGCTAGTACATTTCAATAAAGTTTTAGAACTTTACTATTTTTCGCATATAAGGTGTATACACCAAGGAACCAAAGTTCCCCGCCCGAGGGTTCGGTTGCTATTTTGTTTCATCGCATGTCCTTCCGTATCATTAAAATTGTGGCTTTATTTTTTAGGAAAAAAAATTTCATCTATGTACGCCTGCAGAGGCCAGAGGACAATGATTTTTTTATGATGACGCCTACCTGACTAGAGCATACATCATAGGGATTTTTCTGTCATCATGGATGGCCATGCAATTATTGGGTAGGACCACGTCCATCTTAGACTTGCTTTCTTGAGACTTGCTCCGCCGGTCGTCTCCTCCCACCTTCCCCTCCCTCGCCGCTGCCCAAAGGCGCGGCAAGGCGAAGCCCAACCGGCACTGGTGCCGGCAGGCATCTTCCCCTCGTGCGGTGGGGCGGCGCGGGCCGGCCTCCTCGGGCCTGGGCATGGCGGCTCGCCGGTGTGGGGTGCCTGCGTGGGTGATGCGGCGACGTGGAGGGCTTCATGGCGGTGGCGGACCGTGGCGGTGGCCTTGGAAGGTGGTGGCAGGTGAAGCCTAGGCCTCTCGCGGCGGCATGGCATGGCGATGTCCCTGTCCAAGGCGGATCTCCGCCGGACTTTGGCTCCGGATTGGATCGGATCAGAGACGGTGACGAGCGCGCGGGATTCCTCTCGGCGGCTCTCACGGTTAGGCTCCAGTGGTGTCACACGCAGGCAGTGGCTGGTGTGCCAGGGCTCCCACGGTGACAGTGTTGTTGTAGATGGTCGCCAGATCTGGGTGGCTAGATCTGGAGTTTTGAAGGCGGTCTGAGCGGCGCACATGTTGTCGGTTGGATGCTCATGGGACGGATCCTGCTGAAAACCTGGTCTCCGGCCGGTGGCCGGAGCCGGTGATGGTGACGCCCTTGGCGTCGTTTCCTTCTTGAAGGCATCATCGAGGTGAAGCTTCCAACTTCTTCCGCTACCTCCGGGGGAAACCCAAGATCAGTCGATCGGATGACGGCAACGCACTTGTGTCGTTCCCTCCTTGGGGGCATCATTCTTGGAGGTGTGCATTGGCTTGTGGGACCAGTGTACGGTTCCTAGCGGTGGAGCGGCATTCCATGTGACGCATCGACGACGTGGATTCTCGGTGGCGTGGCGCAGCAGGGCCTTAGCGATAGATATGTGATGATGGACACACGCAGGGAGGAGGCGTTGTCTGACGCCGTGGGAGCGTCGACGGCAGGCCGGACAAGGTTGTTGCGTCAGTACCTGCTCTGAAGATGGATCAGCTGAAGACGGCCGCGACGACCTATGAGAGTGTGTCGGACTGGTTTGCGCCCCAAACCCAGTATGTGGCTTGGTTGAGGACTCCGGCTTTAGATGTTAGGCATTGTGCGACGTCTGTTTGATATTAGGCTCAAACTATTGGCACCTTTCATCAAATGGATAGGAGTAGTGACAGATGTTGCTAAGATGGTGGGTTTAGACTACCTGATGTACTCCTTTATAAGGTTTTTGTGAATAATTAATAAAAATGGCTTCATGCATCTTCCAAATGCAGAGGTCGGGGGTCATCCTTCTTTTCAATAAAAAATATAAAAAATATGATTTCATTTATGGACGTGTTGAATGTGTCCATCATCTTATACAGAGGCTGGACATTCGCTCAATGCAGTTGCGTCAACTCGATATATCGATTGAGTGAAAATTAATTTCTTTACAAAAAAAGAAATCACTTGTATCTTCTTTGGCACGGAAGCTTTGCATTAGTGTGGCTTAGGAGGAAGGTTTAGGTGTGAACTTGGGCAGGAAGAGTGTGGAGTCCGAATGTTAGACCATTCGTCCTGCAGCAATTCCATTCCAGTCTCCACTAATGCGAGATGCTGATAACAACGTGAAAATTTGTGGAGTTGTTTTGGGAGTGTAAACTGATCATCGTCTCTCCTCTCATGATAAAATGTTGAAACTTGTCCCTCACTCCATCCATACTCGTCCATCCACTTCTGGTCCTTCGTTTTTCACATGTTTCCCTCCAGGACCAGCTAGGTTGGCGACAACCAAGAGCTGCAGAGATGCCCAACGAGCTTGGTTGGCTCTTCACTTTCCCGTTACCCGTTTCAAACGCAAAAGGAAGTGGTGGTTTGCATTGGCTGGCACCTGATGCTGCCTCGGTTTGCCTAATCAATCAACATTACTTCGTCCACTGCACAACCTCAGGATGATCGATCGAGTGGATGAAAGACAGAACCCATCAAGCAGACAAATGATTTTTGCGAGCGATATGGCTTGAAACAATACATTGTAAATTTGTAATCATATGTATTGAACACTTTCAATTGTTGATCTAAGTTGAACATTGATGTTTGTCCACACTTTAGATTGTGGGAGAAGGGAGAACATACATACTCGAACTTCGGTATTAATTGTAGTCTACATTAGTGCAAACTGAAGTGTATGAGAAGATTTCCCACACATGTGCGGAACGTTGTATTCCAAAGAATATGTAGTATGTAATACAAAAGATAAGGTTGCCAGCTATACAATGGAACCGAATCGATCAATCTATTCTAAAAATCATATAGAATCGGAGTAGATAATACGCTAAGCATGCAAGAATATATGCTATCCTAACACGTGTTGGCGTCGATATGACATGAACATGATACACCGCGTTCATTTTTATAGACACTTCAAAATATTATCTCTTTTTTTATCTTATAACTAACTAACCGCTACTTCAATTGTGGCTCTAAGTTGAACATTGATGTTTGTCCACATTTTAGATTGTGGAACTAAGGGAGGAACATACCTGTTGGTTCGTTTTGGTGTAGACCTTTTAAATACATGATTTAACATTTTTTAAATACAATGATTAACATTTTTTTGAAATACATGTTTTGATGTTTTGAAATTTTATTTGATATACGCTTGCCATTTTCAAATACATGATTAGTATTTTTTAAACACATGTTTTTCAAAAAAACGAATATGCATTGAATTTTTTTAAATGCTACCAACTTCTTTTAGCACTGCAAAAACGTCTTTTAAAGAAAACTGAAGTAATTATTTGTGAAACACTTATGTATTTAAGATTTTTCAGAAAATAAAAAATATAAAAAAAGATGAAGTAAATGAATGGAAAATAAATATAACCGACAGGGCTACTGGGTTGAACCAACATCCCCTATAAACAAACTATAGATGCGCCCCAGTTACAGGCTAGCTACACTGTTAACTGGCGCCCACGCTCGATTCCCCCTTGCTAGCAAATGGGCCGGCCCATGATAATAGCGGGATTTTGTTTGGGTTATGGGAAGCTTCTGGAAGCTTCCCAACCAGTCTTTTGAAGCTTCCGATGGTTTTTTGTGTGGGTTTGTCCAAACTGGGTTATGTCTGACTTTTTTTAAATCCTTGAAGTTTTGCAAATTTACAAAAAAATTCCAAATATATATTTTTAATTTGTGAACCTTTTTCATTATTTTGAAATTTTTATTCCCAATGGTGAACAGTCAACTGGTCTACCGATAAACTGAAAAACAAACCAGGAAAAAAACCTAGGCAAGGAAACAGTAGCGTAGGATTTAGATGGGCCGGCCCATATGAGCTGCTTCAGGCTGTATAGAGACATGCAAAGCAGCGCCTGAAGCGATGTGTAGGATCCATGGAGGTATGTCTTATCTAGAACAGAAACAAGGAGAACGATGGAGTGGAGCGGCGTCATCGTTGGATATTCAGTTGAGAAAGAAGCAGCTAGAGCTTGCCGGGGCTTGATCATTTAGAAAGACTAGCACATATGCCTATGCGTTGCAATGGGAAGAAAAAAAATCTTATGTTCCTAGTATAACAAGCATTACTCAAGACGCTCTAATGATCTATATCGTTTATTTTAATATGGCATCTCACCTGTGTCACAACTTATATTCTTTCTCATCCTTGTTGATAGTGGTTGCGGTGTTCATCTAATAGCAATATGTTCAAATGTTGTCACCCCAAGATGGCGAGCTCGGACACGACACAACGCACCTGTCATTGAACATCAACAACGCAATGCTCTCCCAGTCCAACACCATCATCCACATGTCGTCCTCGCCTCCAGCATCTCCTTCCCATCGGACTCCCCCACGCACACCTTCATGACTTAAGCACATACTTCTCGCTTGTTTGTATCGTATTTTTCTACTTTATCTCGGATGCAAAGATACATAGCCTCGACGCATCTGTATACACACGCCCATACAGGTAGACTTGTATAATTTGTAATATATTTGAAACTAATTATACTTTCCTAATCTAATTATTAATCGACCACATTGATCATTAGAACTCTTAATTTAGTCAAACAACTTGCTCATGACTACTTCCTAGAGAAAGAGATAGTGAAAGTGAATTGCCCTTGTTTAATTACATTTTTAACCTAATCAATGGGCCACATTCATCGTTAGAACTATGAATAATTAATCAAACCGCTTGTTGATGGCTACCACCTGAGAAAGCAAAAGCAGATTGTGCACATATATAACACGCCTGAGCTAACGACTAAATAGAGCAAAACCTATGATTGATCACATGTGTTAGCTAGTGTAACACATACTTTTACATTTTTATATAAAAACGCAAAATGTACCTAGTCTAGTGGGGTTCTGGAGCAGGTGACCGGCCAGAAGTAGGTGACGGCTCAAGGCCCAAAGCATGCCCTGCCAAGTTGGTTTCTGGAGCGAGCCAGGGACATAACATGACGTACGAAAAGGCTTGATGGACCAAAAAAGTAGAGAGAAAAAACATCACTTTGACCATGGTACCATGGCATGATGGCATTTGGCTAAACACTTGTTGGGTGTTGGGTGTGGCGTCCGCCATGGGCGGATGATACATGGGCGCTGGCGGGATCCAGAGTGGAACGGCGACGTAGGACAGCTCGGGCAGGCGTCTGGTTGGAGCGGCAGAGGTCCGGCAAGGCCTGAGCAGCGCCAGGGTGTTACAGCGGCGACGTCGATCTCCGAGGGTACAGATACATATGTAGGGGGAAAAGGGTTCTAGGTTGGTTGTTTTGGTGAGTCGGCAGTGTTGGAGTCCGACGTGGTGGACGTCCGGACTCCTCTCCCTCCCCCAGTTTGGTGCCTGTTTGCGGGATTTCAAACATCTGAACCTGTCTGAATAATTTTTTATGACAAAAGAAGTATGGACCGTCCTATCCACATTTGCACACCCCCACCCCCCAGAACCTCTCCTATACAAACAGTTAAACTAATCAAAACCCATGCATCAAATATGACAGACCAAGGATAAGTTCTGCCGATCCATCCAACCACAAGAACGTACAAAAACACAATACGTATGTAACAGTGCTGCATGCAGGCCACATCGCATATGACAACCGTGTAAAATTGGAAGTTTGTTGG
The DNA here is from genome assembly GCF_018294505.1 of Triticum aestivum. Lineage (NCBI taxonomy): Eukaryota > Viridiplantae > Streptophyta > Magnoliopsida > Poales > Poaceae > Triticum > Triticum aestivum. Next base: position 581,305,445 of record NC_057814.1, on the reverse strand, counting down.
ATATGTGGACACGTACACATCAGATAATAACAATATTTAAGTTCAGCAGCACAGGAGCCAAGCATCGATCGATCAGTTCGGCCCTACAAAGAATGCAGTTCACATTCGTTCAGCTCGATCGATCGTAACAGGACACAGAGAAGGAGCGAGCCACCGGACACGGCCGGTCTCCGGCTGGGAACGAGAGCTACGTGTGTGCTACTGCTGAGTAAAGCCACTAGCTCAGAAGAGACGAGCCTGCAACTGCAATTTTTTTTTAGAAAAGAAGGATGACCCCCGGCCTCTGCATCTGGGAGATGCATACGGCCACTTTATTGATTATTCTCGAGGACCGTACAAAGTATTACAACAATGTGCCTGAATCCACCATCTTGGCAACATATGCCGCTACTCCTATCCAATATGATGAGGGGGTGCTAGCTGGGCCACTACCCAAACCACTCACCTAAGCCTAACATCAAAAGCCGGAAGCCGAAACTCATTCGGAAGCCCCAGCCGAGCCACATACCGGGTCTAGGGCACAATCCGGTCAGACGCACTCGTGTGTCGTCGCCGCCATCTTCCACAGGTCTTTAGATCATATTGAGGCTTCTACCTTGTCTGGCCACTCTGCCATCGACGTCACCATGACGCCAGACAACAACCTCCTCCTGCGCGAGCCCATCTCCGCGCATCGGACGCCGAGTCTCCACAGCGCCATGCCATCGATCTCCGCCGCCATCAATGTGTGAGATGAAGCACCGCTCCACCATCCCTCCAGCCAGCACTTGCTCCAAAACGATGCCCCCAGAAGGGAAAGCGATAGAACGCCATCATCATCCGATCCGGAAGACCCAGATCTGAGGTTTCCCCCTGAGCACCCCGAGCCTGATGGCGCAGACTGCCGACGATGCCTCGACCATCGGCAGTAGCTCCACCAGACGAGCGTCGCCTACGTCGCCGCAGCCTCCAAGATGAAGCTGACCAGAATGCATGTGTCGACACCGAACCCCTACCACTTCCACCGCCGCTTGAGCAGCCCCCGAGCAACGGTGTCGTCGTTGCTTGGAACAGGGGGGGTCTGAGGTTTTCACCTGAGCTCCTGGGAGGGGTGGAAGGAAGGAGGTCCTCTCCGAAGCCTCCAACGAGGGAAGCAACACCCAAAGGCACTGCCATCGGAGTGGCCGCCACGCCGGCCAAGAGATTCCCCCGGAACCCTTCCAGCCACCGGATCTGCAAGGCCAGCACCCAAGAACGGTGACCGAAGCCACCAAGGGCCGGATCCGATACAGATCGGAGTAGATCGGGGTCGAGGACGAACATCACCATGGCCATCAACATCCAGCGAAGAACCGCCGCCGCAGCCGAAGCCCACCACCTCCCCGTCATCCACATGGCCAGGGAAGGGGCCCACCTGTCCACGCCGGCGCCGCCCGCCGCCAAGCTGCCCCGCGTGCCACCAGCCAGGGCCGCCGCCATGGGTCCGAGGCTCCCCGCCCGAGGAGGAGATGCCTGGATCCCCGTCGCCACCTTCACCAGTACCACGCGGCGGCGCCGGTGAGTACCTCGGGCGGCGGCGGAGAGGGTCGAGCGGGAGAGGGGGCGGCGGCGGCGGCGTTTAGGGTTCCGCCTGAGCCGCCCCTGCGGGGCGACGCGGGGCGAGAGGGAGCTGCCCCCTGCAACTGCATGCCCTTTAATTTCTTCTGATCGGCCGGCCGTGCGGTGCGTTCGTGCTGCTAGCGACAAGTCATGATCCTAATTGTTGACGTACGGGTGATGGAGAAGGGGAGCAACAATACAATACGGTTGGGAGTTAGGCGTGCGATGCAACTTTCTAGCATCTCGGACGACTGCAAATTTCTAGCGCGCAAATGTACTTGGACAGGAGTTTAATTTTTTTTTGAAAACCCCTTTCCATATATTAATTAAATGGTTCTTACAGTCGTTCGTTGCAGAATTTACCACGCAGGACAGAACACTTTTACAAAGTACACCATCAGACCTATTATCAAAACTAAACTTAGCAATCTCACGCGCTATCATATTGGCCTGCCGATTAATCATAATAATCCAGCACTTCCTTTTTTAGATCAACGAGAGGGGACCTGTCCATTGTTTCATTTGCCAGAAAAGATACCACAAATGAGCAATCAGTTTCAAAAATAATTGGTTTTGTGGAGAGAAATACCGATGTATAATCCGACGAGGCACGCTCAAAGTCCCGCTCCATCCACACAGTACACGACCTAATAAAGTCCCACGAAGAAATGACATTGCCAAGATGATTCCTGAAAACAACTCTTATGCTGGCTGATCTAGTGCCCTCCACAAAACTCGCGTACGTCAATATTGATCTATAATATACTCAGGGGAAGAAAGCTCCTAAAGAGCATGATCTTTCATAGAAAGATTAACGTACCTCAAACTAACCGTCACCCACTTACCTTTGTTGCTTAAATCCGTTTTCACACTGATATAGTAGGACCAGAAGGTCTTCCAATAATTGTTTCTCACAGTGGGGTGTCATAATTTTCTTTCTTTTGAAATGAATTATCAAAATCTATTACTCTCTCCATTTCATAATGTAGTGAGCCCACGATTTTCGAGATTCAATTTTGACCATAAATTAGATCAATAATACATAAATCATTTTACTGAAAAAATATACCTTTGAAAACATCTTTCAAATACGAATGCAAAGGTATTTGTCATGCTCCCTCCGCAGTCGCCCATGTTGGTTAAATTTATGATCAAAGTTAAATCTCGAAAAGCGTGGACGCACTACATTATGAAATGAAAGCATCGGCATAAATACACCCAATTAAAAAACCAAAAAGAAAAGGTGAAAAAGATATCACCAAGTGGCCAACATCTCAGGAGGTTTGGAGCGAAGCTAGATGACGTGTTGTAGAAGTCATCACATCCTTCATGGAGCCAAGCCATCGCGATTCCGCTGCCGAGAAAACGGGTGCCAGTGTTGCAAGAAAGCAAGGAATTTGAAGATAGAATCAGAGGCTCGCGCCAGGAACACCAGCTGAATAACCATCTTGTTACGCGTCGTCCACAGTGTCCAAGCTAGCGTCGCGAACACAAGCCAGAAGAGGCGTCTCTCCTTTCGGTTTGGTTGGCAAGGGTTTGGATGAACCCAGCCAGGTCTAGGGCCTCCCAGTCGGACCCCCGAGCCTCACAAACAAAGCTCAAACGCAGCCTCTCCGCCGAGCAAGCGAAAAGACGTGTATTCCACTCTCCGGAACAAACACAGAGGGGGAACATACCATCTCTAGGGCCATGTTGTTTGATCACCTCCGTCCCAGATGGGAGGCGATCCCGCAATAGTTGGTAGACAAAGATATTTCGATCTTGAGCGGTGTCGGTGTCAAAACCGGCAGATCTTGGGTAGGGGGTCCCGAACTGTGCGTCTAAGGATCGAGCGTAACAGGAGGCAGGGGACACGATGTTTACCCATGTTCGGGCCCTCTTGATGGAGGTAATACCCTACTTCCTGCTTGATTGACTTTGATGAGATGGGTTACAAGAGTTGATCTACCTCGAGATCGTAATGGCTAAACCCTAGATGTCTAGCCAATATGATTATGATTTCCTCTATGGACTAAACCCTCCGGTTTATATAGACACCGGAGGGGGCTAGGGTTGTACAGAGTCGGTTTACAGAGAAATGAATCTTCATATCCGCACGCCAAGCTTGCCTTCCACGCCAAGGAGAGTCCCATCCGGACACGGGGGAAAGTCTTCCGTCTTGTATCTTCATGGCCCACCAGTCCGGCCCATGTCACATAGCCCGGACCCCCGAGGACCCCATAATCCAGGACCCCCTCAGTAGCCCCTGAACCTGGCTTCAATGACGATATGTCCGGCGCGCAGATTGTTTTCGGCATTGCAAGGCGGGTTCCTCCTCTAAACACTTCAAAGTAGTGGATCACCAGTACTATATCCAGCTCTGTACAATAGTCACAACACTGAACCACAAGGGCAAAATACTTTAAGTGAAAATAAGTCCTGTCTTCTGATGATTTTACTAGTGAGACGTTACGTCCAGCCACTTTATTATTTCGAATCGTTTTTCGGCCTCCCATTTCGCGTTTCGAGACGCAGCCTCCGGCGACACGTCTTGTCAAAGCAGAGATCGTGCCCCCTTATTGCGGGATTCTCATCAATACGGGTTTGGGAAACCCAACCGTGCCGTTTCGCACGACCCCTGGGGAATAGGCGAGCTTTAAGGCTCGTGGGGGATGCATGATATTCACTGCCCTTATAAGGAGATAAGGTTCCTCCTTTCTACCCCACGCCTTCCTCTTCCTCAGCCCATCCGCCCCCAAGCTCCAGCGCCCAAGCTTCAACCCTCTCTGTTTCCAGAAAGTACACCAGCCATGTCCGGATCCGGAGCGCAGGGCAAGTGGATGGCTTCCTCCGTCACGGAGAGAAACATCAAGGAACTCCGGGAAGCGGGATATCTGGCCGAGGAGATCGCCCACCGGCTCCCGGCCAAAAAGCAGATCATCCCCACACCAAAGCCCACCGAGAGGGTAGTTTTCATTCCCCATTTCCTTTGCGGACTAGGGTTTCCCCTTCATCCTTTCTTCCACGGCCTCATGTTTTACTACGGGTTAGATTTCCATGATCTAGCCCCGAATTCCTTCCTCAACATTTCGGCGTTTATCATCGTATGCGAGGCGTTCCTCCGCATCCTCCCCCCACTTCGGCCTGGGGCTCAAGGTTTTCAATGTGAAGCCGAAAGTGGTGGAGGGTCAGCACGCGGATTGCGGGGGCGCAATGGTGATCAAGCTCCCCAACGTCACCTGGCCCAAGGGCACCTTCGTGGAGACCGTGAAGGGATGGCAACAGGAGTGGTTCTATGTCACGGAACCTCGTGACTCCACATGGGCCGCCCCTTCCGAATTCAAGTCCGGGCCTCCAATGCGGCTGACATCTTGGCTCAACAAGGGCCTGGACTGGGCGTCGTCTGACGAGGTGATGACGCTGCAGAAGCGTATCAAGAGCATGGTAGACAAGAATACCAGCCTCGCCAGCGTGATCCAGGTGATGCTCTTTCGCCGGATTCTGCCCTGTCAGGCGCGTCAAGAGTTCATGTGGGAGTTCGACCCGGCCGGTCCCCGGACCCTGTAGCGGTTCTTCGACATAAATCACGAAGACATGTGGAAGCTGCTTTTCAAAACCCAGAAGTCGTGGCCGAAGACAACCGAAGACCTCGGCTACGACTGCACCCATGGTGCGACCCCCGTAACTTCTTGATAACCTTACTCTACAAGTCCGAAGAGCATACTTAAACTCCCCATTATCTCCGCAGGGCTGGACGAAGAAAGCGGAACGGATTCACTGTCCGGCTCCGCTGCCCGAAGACCCAGATATTCCTCCGTTGATGAGGATGCTGGTCCCGGCGCCGTACCAGGCACCGGAAAAGAAGGCCAAGAAGAAGGGCAAGGAGGCCAAGAGTGGCCTCCGCCGTAAAGGTGCTTCGGACATAATGTCCGAGGACACCGAAACTCCCTCCTCCCCTGACGAAGAGGAAGAGGAGGAGGAAGAGAGCAGTACCCCCCTAAGGGGGAGAAGAAGAAAAGGGCAGCTTCTGCTGATCTAGAGGCGGAAGCGTCCAAGAAAGGGAGAAACTCCTTTACGAATGACTCCGAGTCGGACGCCGACGAATGGCGCCCCAGGCCAAAGCCCCTGGCCGGATCCTAAGTACTCAAAGGTATACATATATCCGTCTTTTTTTGCCTTGTGGTTCTAATACGTTAAACTGTGTGCTGCAGTCCGGTTCATGTCCACCCCCAGCGATCCTCATCTACGGGGAATTTGCTGGGTCCGAACATGATGGAGAGCGAGTCACCTCCGCCAGCCTCCTCCCCCATCGCTGCAGATAACACCGAGGTGTTGTCTCGAAGGACCCTTCCGGGACAAGGGGAGGTGCAGGAGGCTGCCAAGAACATGGGGAAACCGACCCCCATGGAGACTGGAGACGGGGGCCATGTCCAATTTGGCCCCCAACCAAATGTCGTTCCGGAAACCCACATGGTTCCGGAGTCGGATGAGCAACCCCCTTCGCAAGAATGGGGGGCGCCTACCCCACCGGCGACCTCTGTCAATGCGGAGGCGCCGGACACTCTGGTGAGAGCGCTTCAGAGCGCCACCATTGTGGAATAACACCGTACCCTTCTGGGTACGGTGATTGAAAAAGTTCAGTCCGCGAATAGCGGATTGAGCGAAGCCTACACTAGCCTTTTAAGAGGCTTTGAGGTATGTGAAATAATGCTTTTTAGCTGTATAAGAGGAATGTCTGTGTATAGATAGTAGCCCCTGAGACTCTGTTCGGTGTTCGGAAAGAAAGACCGAATAGAGGATCTAATAATTCGCGCAGGAGGTTAACATACATATCTGTTTGAACAAACAGGCTGCGAGGCAGGCGTCAGCTGCCCACGCTGCCGAAGCGTCCGAGCTGAGGCGGAAGTTAGAGGAAAACAAGGTATGTGACACCGAAAACATGTCTGAAATGATATCAGCTCTAAATTGTTATCTTAATGTGCTTTGATAATAATTCTTAGATCTGACGCGACGGAGGTCGAGACCCTCAAGAACGCGCTGGCCAAAGCCAAGAAGGGGGCGGAGGAAGAATGAGCCGCCCGCCTGAAGCATGAAGCAAGGGTGGAGGAAGTCCGGCAAGAGCTCAAGGATGCAATAAACAAATCTGAGTCCTTAGAGCGCAAGATTTCGGATCAAAAGTCCGAACTTGCTAAAGCCCTCCAAAGTGCACAGGAGGCCCGGACTGAAGCCCAAAGCGCTGTCCGGGAGATCCAAGAGGCAAAGCAGATTGCGGCGGGTAAGGCCTTTAACATGCAGAGCAAATTCGTGAGGAAAAGGTATATCTTGCTAACCCGGATTTGGAGTTCTCCAGGAGTGTTTACGGACCTGCCCCGGAGTATTGCTGATGCTGCGGAGTTCTTCTGAGCCGAAGAGGGGAGATCAATGGAGAAGTTGTTTTGGCGCAGTACCTTGCGCCAGAGCATCCTGTGCCCCTCAGCGATCAGCTGAAGCAGGGGACCGAACTGCATAGGGTAGCTGAATTAGCCATGAGGGATTTGATAATCCGTCTTTGGCCCGCCGAACCCATGCCGAGTAGCTACTTCGGTCTCGTGAAGCGGCTGGTCAGTGCCTGCCCTCGGCTTGATGCCGTGAAGCGGTCGGTCTGCATCAAAGGTGCGTGGATGGCCTTCGCCCGTGTTAAGGTGCAGTGGGCGAAGATGGACGCCGTCAAGCTTGCAATCGAGGGACCGCCCGCAGGCAAAGTGCACCGCACGCCGGAGCGGTATTTCGATGATGTCCTGAAAGGATCCCGCATTGTAGAGGGCCAGTGTTCGAAGGACATCATTTTTGAATGAATGTATCTATGATGTCCATTCCTGTATTGTGAAACAAGGCTTTATGTATGATATGTTGAATGTTTTACTTTTAAAATTTATCCTCATGTGCGGTTGTTTACGACATCCGAGAGTTGGCCAGTCGTCGGCTTCAGCCCCCACGTAGGTAGTACGGGGGTGTTCGGCATAGCACCTAAACACACTTGACCCAACGTTTTGGTCCGTGAAGGAGGTGTAAGTGCGGCGAACCAGGCAATCAGACTATTTGGCTTTATTGCTCTCACTTAGCCATAGGAGTTTTATAATGATAGTGTGGGTGCAACCCCTAGTATTGTTCGGTTATCCGAACCTGGGTGCTGTGAATGCCTGGCCGGGTGTAGGCCAGCCTATCGCATAACGCGGAAAAATCGCAAGAGATCTATACTTAGTCACCGAATAGCTGACCAGCTCTCGCCGTATCATGAAAGTCAGTTTTCGGCTTTCTCTACTGAGGTGTTTGTCCGGATGAGCCGGAAACACAATCGTAGTAGTTCTCCCTTTACTACCTTAGGTGATCAAGCGGAACGTAAGGTAGCAACCACAGGAGCCGGGCAACCCAACTATTGACCAAATACATGATTCGGAGCCAATGCATATAATGCTATATTCGGGACGCCGAGTGGCACTGTAAAAGTGTTCGGACTTTGTTTTAGTATTTAAAACAATGTACGTGGCTTAATAGAGCCCCTGGCGATTTAAGTCGTACCGAGGTGTACATGACAATCAGACAAAAACAGGGAAACACATATTAAGAGATAAGCCAACACCACATAGGTTGGGTTAAAAACTGTTTCCATTATAGTCTGATTGATACGTCAAAACGTATTGGTACAAATAGTGCGGTAGGCAACAAGGCTATTTTACATGCCGAACACAAGGGAAAGCTGTGTATGTGTCCTAAAAACGGATGAGGTGATCTTTAAAGATCCTTTAGGTACTCTGCCATGCGTCTATGCTGCTTTTCTCCTTGGTGTATTGTCCTTCGAGAGGATCAACGATCGGTGTGTTTATAATAGGCCTTGAAAAGAGGCCTTGGTACCGTCGAAGAGGTGATGTGGGTTGTAAGGAACCTGGAAGAATAAAAATAAGAGAAAAAGGAAAAAAATGAGTGTCCTGATAGGGTCTAACCGTATTGTGGACCTTGTCTTTATTATGCCTCCATCCTTTCCCATGATATTTTTAGTGCATAATTATGTACGTGTGATACATATGCCACAATTTGATAGGGGTTGAGATGGAGGCCGAATTGCTAGTCGAGCTCCTGACGAGCTGGACTGTCGTACCGTGGGGCAGTCCGGACTCGTTTGACGGTGTCCGGGGACTTGGCCGCCGATGTAATAGTTGGCTTGATAAGGCCACCATGTACTTCTGCTGCCAGGGCCGCAGTGTGCTCCTCAGTACGGAGGGAGCGTTCCATGTTTCCGTTGATTGTTATAACACCGCGTGGGCCGGGCATCTTGAGTTTGAGGTAGGCATAATGCGGGACCGCATTGAAGTGAGCGAACGCGATTCGTCCGAGCAGTGCATGGTAGCCACTACGGAAGGGGACGATGTCGAAGATCAAGTCTTCGCTGCGGAAGTTGTCCGGCGAACCGAAGACGACCTCCAATGTGATTGAGCCCGTGCAGCGGGCCTCTACGCCATGTATTACTCCTTTAAAGGTAGTTTTAGTAGGCTTGATTCTTGATGGATCAATGCCCATCTTGCGGACTGTGTCCTGATAGAGCAGGTTAAGGCTACTGCCGCCGTCCATTAGGACTCGCATAAGGTGGAATCCATCGATGACTGGGTCGAGGACCAATGCGGCTGAACCTCCGTGACAGATACTGGTCGGATGGTCCCTGCGATCGAAGGTGATCAGACAGGCCGACCATGGGTTGAATTTTGGGGCGGCTGGCTCTATCGCATAGACGTCCCATAGCGCGCGCTTGCGCTCCCTCTTGGGGATATGGGTGACGTATATCATATTCACCGTTTTGACTTCGGGGGGAATTTTTTCTGTCCCCCTATTTTCGGTGCGCGAGGTTCTTCCATCATCGTCCTCGCTGGGTGACCCTTTCTCCTTATGTTCGGCATTTAACTTGCCAGCCTGTTTGAAGACCCAACAACTTCTGTTGCTGTGGTTGGCAGGCTTGTCCGGAGTGTCGTGGATCTGGCAAGGTCGATCGAGTATGCGGTCCAGGTTGATGAACCGTCTTTGTTTCGTTTGAATGGCTTCTTCCATTGAGCGGATTTGAAGCCACTGAATCCGGCGTTGACTGTTGTATTCTATGTATCATCATTGTTACTCTGACGCTTTTATTTGTTGTGTCGGGGCCTTCCGTTGTCGTTTCTAGCTTTGGAAGTGCCGGGGTCGCTGGTACTGTTGCCGCTACGTACTAGCCAGCTATCCTCGCCCGCGCAAAAGCGGGTCATTAGTGCTGTAAGGGCTGCCATGGACTTCAGCTTTTCTTGGCCGAGGTGTCGGGCGAGCCATTCATCGTGGATGCTATGTTTAAAGGCCGCTAGGTCTTCGGCGTCCGGACAGTCAACAATCTGGTTCTTTTTAATTAGGAACCTGGTCCAGAATTTCCTGGCGGACTCTCCGGGTTGTTGGACTATATGACTGAGGTCATCGGCGTCCGGAGGCCGGATATAAGTGCCTTGGAAGTTTTCTCTAAAGGCATCCTCCAAGTCTTCCCAGCTTCCAATAGAGTTTTCTGGGAGGCTGTTAAACCAGTGCCGAGCTGGCCCCTTAAGTTTTAGGGGAAGGTATTTGATGGCGTGTAGATCATCACCGCGAGCCATGTGAATGTGGAGAAGAAAATCTTCAATCCATACTGCGGGATCTGTTGTGCCATCGTATGATTCAATGTTCATGGGTTTAAACCCTTTCGGGAACAGGTGCTTCATTACTTCATCGGTGAAGCATAGGGGGTGTGCGGCGCCTCTGTATCGGGCCATGTCACGACGCAGTTTGGATGAAGTCCGTATGCGGTTTTCGGCCCGGGGGTGGTTATGCTTGTCGTGCCAGGCTTGATAGCTGTCTTCTCGCGTCGGAGCATGCCCCCGCGATCCGTAGATTGATCTGTCTGACCCGCTCTATTTTCTAGGTCCTGTCGTAGGTCATATGTGTATCCCCGAGCTGTTGTTTCTCTGCTTTTACGGCGAGGTGGTGCGGGCTGGTGTCCGGTTTGAGTTGCCGTTCTGTCCCGACCACGTGGTGGTCGGTCGGGTCCGTCAGCCGCGTTACGTGTGGGTGGTATAGGCTCCAGCGCCACATCGTCGAATTGGGGTAGCAGCTTACGCTTCGGGTAACTCTTTGTTGGACGCTCGAGGCCGTACTCTTCGGTGCCAGGACATTAGTCCATCTGTCGTTGAGCAGATCTTGGTCAACTTGAAGCTGTTGCTGCTTCTTTTTTAGGCTTCTTGCCGTGGCTATTAGCCGACGCTTGAAGCGCTCTTGTTCGAGGGGTTCCTCTGGAACGATAAAATCTCCGTGCCGAGGCTCACGTCATCCTCGGAGAGTGGCAGATAGTTGTTGTCCTCTGAGTCTTCGTTCCCTGCTTGCTCGTCAGGGTCAACTTGCCCGTCCTCCCGATCATCATGTTCGGATGTTGGCTCGATGGGGTCTTCTTGGTCTTCGGTGTTCTCCGGAGTATCATTGTCTCCGGTGCAGGTATTGCTGTCCTTTCCGCGACGCGATTTAGAGCGGCGCCGCTAACATCGACGCTTCGGCGGTATCTCAGGAGGTTCGTCCTCGACTGGGTTTTTCTTGTCATCGTAGTCGCTGTCTTTAGGTGTATCCTGTTGGGGAACGTAGCAGAAATTCAAAATTTTCTACGCATCACCAAGATCAATCTATGGAGTTTACTAGCAATGAGAGGGAAGGAGTGCATCTACATACCCTTGTAGATCGCGAGCGGAAGCGTTCAAGAGAACGGGGTTGATGGAGTCGTACTCGTCGTGATCCAAATCACCGATGATCCTAGCGCCGAACGGACGGCACCTCCTCGTTCAACACACGTACGGAGCAGCGACGTCTCCTCCTTCTTGATCCAGCAAGGGGGGAGGAGAGGTTGATGGAGATCCAGCAGCACAACGGCGTGGTGGTGGAAGTAGCGGGATTCCAACAGGGCTTTGCCAAGCGCTGCGGGAGGAGGGAGATGTGTCACGGGAGGGAGAGGGAGACGCCAGGGCTTAGGTATTGCTGCCCTCCCTCCCCCCCACTATATATAGGGCCAAGGGAGAGGGGGGGCGCAGCCTTGGCCCTTCCTCCAAGGAAGGGTGCGGCCAGGGAGGAGTCCATCCTCCCCAAGGCACCTCGGAGGTGCCTTCCCCCTTTAGGACTCTCCCTTTCCCTTATCTCTTGGCGCATGGGCCTCTTGGGGCTGGTGCCCTTGGCCCATATAGGCCAAGGCGCACACCCCTACAGCCCATGTGCCCCCCCAAGGCTGGTGGTGTTGGGGAACGTAGTAATTTCAAAAAATTTCCTACGCACACGCAAGATCATGGTGATGCATATCAACGAGAGGGGAGAGTGTTGTCCACGTACCCTCGTAGACCGACAGCGGAAGCGTTATCACAACGCGGTTGATGTAGTCGTACGTCTTCACGATCCGACCGATCAAGTACCGAACGTACGGCACCTCCGAGTTCTACACACGTTCAGCTCGATGACGTCCCTCGAACTCCGATCCAGCCGAGTGTTGAGGGAGAGTTTCGTCAGCACGACGGCGTGGTGACGATGAAGATGTTCTACCGACGCAGGGCTTCGCCTAAGCTCCGCAACGATATTATCGAGGTGTAATTTGGTGGAGGGGGGCACCGCACACGGCTAAGAGATCAATAGATCAATTGTTCCGTCTATGGGGTGCCCCCCTGCCCCCGTATATAAAGGAGCAAGGAGGAGAGGGCCGGCCAAGGGAGGTGGCGCGCCCAAGGGGGGAGTCCTACTCCCACCGGGAGTAGGACTCCTCCTTTCCTTGTGGGAGTAGGAGAAGGGAAGGGGGAAGGAGAAAGAAGGAAGGGTGCGCCCCCCTTCCCTAGTCCAATTCGGACCAGATCATGGGGAGGGGTGCGGCCACCTTTTGAGGCCTTTCTCTCCTTTCCCGTATGGCCCATTAAGGCCCAATACGAATTCCCGTAACTCTCCGGTACTCCGAAAAATACCCGAATCAATCAGAACCTTTCCGAAGTCCGAATATAGTCGTCCAATATATCGATCTTTACGTATCGACCATTTTGAGACTCCTCGTCATATCCCCGATCTCATCCGGGACTCCGAACTCCTTCGGTACATCAAAACTCGATAAAACTGTCATCATAACGTTAAGCGTGCGGACCCTACGGGTTCGAGAACTATGTAGACATGACCGAGACACGTCTCCGGTCAATAACCAATAGCGGGACCTGGATGCCCATATTGGCTCCCACATATTCTACGAAGATCTTTATCGGTCAGACCACATAACAACATACGTTGTTCCCTTTGTCACCGGTATGTTACTTGCCCGAGATTTGATCGTTGGTATCTCGGTACCTAGTTCAATCTCGTTACCGGCAAGTCTCTTTACTCGTTCCGTAACACATCATCCCGCAACTAACTCATTAGTCACAATGCTTGCAAGGCTTATAGTGATGTGCATTACCGAGTGGGCCCAGAGATACCTCTCCGACAATCGGAGTGACAAATCCTAATCTCGAAATACGCCAACCCAACAAGTACCTTTGGAGACACCTGTAGAGCACCTTTATAATCACCCATTTACGTTGTGACGTTTGGTAGCACACAAAGTGTTCCTCCGGTAAACGGGAGTTGCATAATCTCATAGTCATAGGAACATGTATAAGTCATGAAGAAAGCAATAGCAACATACTAAACGATCGAGTGCTAAGCTAACGGAATGGGTCAAGTCAATCACGTCATTCTCCTAATGAGGTGATCTCGTTAATCAAATGATAACTCATGTCTATGGCTAGGAAACATAACCATTTTTGATTAACGAGCTAGTCAAGTAGAGGCATACTAGTGACACTCTGTTTGTCTATGTATTCACACATGTATTATGTTTCCGGTTAATACAATTCTAGCATGAATAATAAACATTTATCATGATATAAGGAAATAAATAATACTTTATTATTGCCTCTAGGGCATATTTCCTTCAGTCTCCCACTTGCACTAGAGTCAATAATCTAGTTCACATCGCCATGTGATTTAACATCAATAATTCACATCACCATGTGATTAACAACCATAGTTCACATTGTCATGCGACCAACACCCAAAGGGTTTACTAGAGTCAATAATCTAGTTCACATCGCTATGTGATTAACACCCAAAGAGTACTAAGGTGTGATCATGTTTTGATTGTGAGATAATTTTAGTCAACGGGTCTGTCACATTCAGATCCGTAAGTATTTTGCAAATTTCTATGTCTACAATGCTCTGCACGGAGCTACTCTAGCTAATTTCTCCCACTTTCAATATGTATCTAGACCGAGACTTAGAGTCATCTAGATTAGTGTCAAAACTTGCATCGACGTAACCCTTTACGACGAACCTTTTGTCACTTCCATAATCGAGAAACATATCCTTATTCCACTAAGGATAATTTTGACCGCTGTCCAGTGATCTACTCCTAGATCATTATTGTACTCCCTTGCCAAAATCAGTGTAGGATATACAATAGATCTGGTACATAGCATGGCATACTTTATAGAACCTATGGCCAAGGCATAGGGAATGACTTTCATTCTCTTTCTATCTTTTGCCGTGGTCGGGCTTTGAGTCTTTACTCAATTTCACACCTTGTAACACAGGCAAGAACTCTTTCTTTGACTGTTCTATTTTTGAACTACTTCAAAATCTTGTTAAGGTATGTACTCATTGAAAAACTTATCAAGCGTCTTCATCTATCTCTATAGATCTTGATGCTCAATATGTAAGCAGCTTCACCGAGGTCTTTCTTTGAAAAACTCATTTCAAAAACACTCCTTTATGCTTTACAGAATAATTCTACATTATTTCCGATCAACAATATGTCTTTCACATATACTTATCAGAAATGTTGTAGTGCTCCCACTCACTTTCTTGTAAATACAGGCTTCACCGCAAGTCTGTATAAAACTATATCCTTTGATCAACTTATCAAAGCGTATATTCCAACTCCGAGATACTTGCACCAGTCCATAGATGGATCGCTGGAGCTTGCATATTTTGTTAGCACCTTTAGGATTGACAAAACCTTCTGGTTGCATCATATACAACTCTTCTTTAATAAATCCATTAAGGAATGCAGTTTTGTTTATCCATTTGCCAGATTTCATAAAATGCGGTAATTGCTAACATGATTCGGACAGACTTAAGCATAGATACGAGTGAGAAACTCTCATCGTAATCAACACCTTAAACTTGTCGAAAACCTTTTGCGACAATTCTAGCTTTGTAGATAGTAACACTACTATCAGCGTTCGTCTTCCTCTTGAAGATCCATTTAATCTCAATGGCTCGCCGACCATTGGGCAAGTCAATCAAAGTCCATATTTTGTTCTCATACATGGATCTCATCTCAGATTTCATGGCCTCAAGCCATTTTGCGGAATCTGGGCTCACCATCGCTTCTTCATAGTTTGTAGGTTCGTCATGGTCTAGTAACATAACCTCCAGAACAGGATTACCGTACCACACTGGTGCGGATCTTACTCTGGTTGACCTATGAGGTTCAGTAATAACTTGATCTGAAGTTCCATGATCATCATCATTAACTTCCTCACTAATTGGTATAGGCATCACAGAAACTGGTTTCTGCGATGAACTACTTTCCAATAAGGGAGCAGGTACAATTACCTCATCAAGTTCTACTTTCCTCCCACTCACTTCTTTCGAGAGAAACTCCTTCTCTAGAAAGGATCCATACTAAGCAACGAATGTCTTGCCTTCGGATCTGTGATAGAAGGTGTACCCAACTGTCTCCTTTGGGTATCCTATGAAGACACATTTCTCCGATTTGGGTTTGAGCTTATCAGGATGAAACTTTTTCACATAAGCATCGCAATCCCAAATCTTTAAGAAACGACAACTTTGGTTTCTTGCCAAACCACAGTTCATAAGGCGTCGTCTCAACGGATTTTTATGGTGCCCTATTTAACGTGAATGTAGCTGTCTCTAATGCATAACCCCAAAACGATAGTGGTAGATCGGTAAGAGACATCATATATTGCACCATATCTAATAAAGTACGGTTACGATGTTCGGACACACCATTACACTGTGGTGTTCCAGGTGGCGTGAGTAGTGAAACAATTTCACATTGTTTTAACTGAAGGCCAAACTCGTAACTCAAATACTCTTCTCCACGATCAGATCGTAGAAACTTTATTTTCTTGGTACGATGATTTTTCGCTTCACTCTGAAATTATATGAACTTTTCAAATGTTTCAGACTTCTGTTTCATTAAGTAGATATACCCATATCTACTCAAATCATCTATGAAGGTCAGAAAATAATGATACCTGCTACAAGCCTCAATATTCATCGGACCACATACATCTGTATGTATGATTTCCAACAAATCTGTTGCTATCTCCATAGTTCCGGAGAACGGCGTTTTAGTCATCTTGCCCATGAGGCACGGTTCGCAAGCATCAAGTGATTCATAATCAAGTGATTCCAAAATCCCATCAGTATGGAGTTTCTTCATGCGCTTTACACCAATATGACCTAAACGGCAGTGCCACAAATAAGTTGCACTATCATTATTAACTTTGCATCTTTTGGCTTCAATATTATGAATATGTGTATCACTACGATCGAGATCCAACAAACCATTTTCGTTGGTGTGTATGACCATAGAAGGTTTTATTCATGTAAACAGAACAACAATTGTTCTCTAACTTAAATGAATAACCGTATTGCAATAAACATGATCAAATCATATTCATGCTCAACGCAAACACCAAATAACACTTATTTAGTTTCAACACTAATCCCGAAAGTATAGGGAGTGTGCGATGATGATCATATCAATCTTGGAACTACTTCCAACACACATCGTCACATCGCCTTTACTAGTCTCTGTTTATTCTGCAACTCCCGTTTCGAGTTACTACTCTTAGCAACTGAACCAGTATCAAATACCGAGGGGTTGCTATAAACACTAGTAAAGTACACATCAATAACATGTATATCCAATATACCTTTGTTCACTTTGCCATCCTTCTTATCCACCAAATAGTTGGGGTAGTTCCGCTTCCAGTGACCAGTCCCTTTGCAGTAGAAGCACTTAGTCTCAGGCTTAGGTACCAGACTTGGGCTTCTTCACTTGAGCAGCAACTTGCTTGCCGTTCTTCTTGAAGTTCCCCTTCTTCCCTTTGCCCTTTTCTTGAAACTAGTGGTCTCTGTTCAACCATCAACACTTGATGTTTTTCTTGATTTCTACCTTCGTCGATTTCAGCATCACGAAGAGCTCGGGAATTACTTTCGTCATCCCTTGCATACTATAGTTCATCACGAAGTTCTACTAACTTGGTGATGGTGACTAGAGAATTCTGTCAATCACTATTTTATCTGGAAGATAAACTCCCACTTGATTCAAGCGATTGTAGTACCCAGACAATCTGAGCACATGCTCACTGTTGAGCGATTCTCCTCCATCTTTTAGCTATAGAACTTGTTGGAGACTTCATATCTCTCAACTCGGGTATTTGCTTGAAATATTAACTTCAACTCCTGGAACATCTCATATGGTCCATGACGTTCAAAACGTCTTTGAAGTCCCGATTCTAAGCCGTTAAGCATGGTGCACTAAACTATCAAGTAGTCATCATATTGAGCTAGCCAAACGTTCATAACGTCTGCATCTGCTCCTGCAATAGGTCTGTCACCTAGCGGTGCATCAAGGACATAATTCTTCTGTGCAGCAATGAGGATAATCCTCAGATCACGGATCCAATCCGCATCTTTGCTACTAACATCTTTCAACATAATTTTTCTCTAGGAACATATCAAAAATAAACACAGGGAAGCAACAACGCGAGCTATTGATCTACAACATAATTTGCAAAATACTATCAGGACTAAGTTCATGACAAATTTAAGTTCAATTAATCATATTAGTTAAGAACTCCCACTTAGATAGACATCCCTCTAATCCTCTAAGTGATCACGTGATCCATATCAACTAAACCATGTCCGATCATCACGTGTGATGGAGTAGTTTCAATGGTGAACATCACTATGTTGATCATATCTACTATATGATTCACGCTCGACCTTTCGGTCTCCGTGTTCCGAGGCCATACCTGTTATATGCTAGGCTCGTCAAGTTTAACCTGAGTATTCCGCGTGTGCAACTGTTTTGCACCCGTTGTATTTGAACGTAGAGCCTATCACACCCGATCATCACGTGGTGTCTCAGCACGAAGAACTTTCGCAACGGTGCATACTCACGGAGAACACTTATACTTTGATAATTTAGTGAAGGATCATCTTATAATGCTACCGTCAAACAAAGCAAGATAAGATGCATAAAGGATTAACATCACATGCAATCAATATAAGTGATATGATATGGCCATCATCATCTTGTGCCTTTGATCTCCATCTCCAAAGCATCGTCATGCTCTCCATCGTCACCGGCATGACACCATGATCTCCATCATCTTGATCTATATCAATGTGTCGTCACATGGTCATCTCATACAACAACTTATATCTCATAACGTCTTGACCATATCACACCACAACAAGCCCTACAAAAACAAGTTAGACGTTCTCTACTTTGTTGTTGCAAGTTTTACGTGGCTGCTACGGGCTGAGGAAGAACCGTTCTTACCTACGCATCAAAACCACAACGATACTTCGTAAAGTTAGTGCTGTTTTAACCTTCGCAAGGACCGGGCGTAGCCACACTCGGTTCAACTAAAGTGAGAGAGACAGACACCCGCCGGTCACCTTTAAGCAACGAGTGCTCGCAACGGTGAAACTAGTCTCGCGTAAGCGTACGCGTAATGTCGGTCCGGGCCGCTTCATCTCACAATACCGCTGAACCAAAGTATGACATGCTGGTAAGCAGTATGACTTATATCGCCCACAACTCACTTGTGTTCTACTCGTGCATAGCATCAACGCATAAAACCAGGCTCGGATGCCACTGTTGGGGAACGTAGTAATTTCAAAAAATTTCCTACGCAAGATCATGGTGATGCATAGCAACGAGAGGGGAGAGTGTTGTCCACGTACCCTCGTAGACCGACAGTGGAAGCGTTATCACAACGCGGTTGATGTAGTCGTACGTCTTCACGATCCGACCGATCAAGTACCGAACGTACGGCACCTCCGAGTTCTACACACGTTCAGCTCGATGACGTCCTTCGAACTCCGATCCAGCCGAGTGTTGAGGGAGAGTTTCGTCAGCACGACGGCGTGGTGATGATGAAGATGTTCTACCGACGCAGGGCTTTGCCTAAGCTCCGCAACAATATTATCGAGGTGTAATTTGGTGGAGGGGGGCACCGCACACGGCTAAGAGATCAATAGATCAATTGTTGCGTCTATGGGGTGCCCCCCTGCCCCCGTATATAAAGGAGCAAGGAGGAGAGGGCCGGCCAAGGGAGGTGGCGCACCCAAGGGGGGAGTCCTACTCCCACCGGGAGTAGGACTCCTCCTTTCCTTGTGGGAGTAGGAGAAGGGAAGGGGGAAGGAGAAAGAAGGAAGGGTGCGCCCCCCTTCCCTAGTCCAATTCGGACCAGATCACGGGGAGGGGTGCGGCCACCTTTTGAGACCTTTCTCTCCTTTCCCGTATGGCCCATTAAGGCCCAATACGAATTCCCGTAACTCTCCGGTACTCCGAAAAATACCCGAATCACTCGGAACCTTTCCGAAGTCCGAATATAGTCGTCCAATATATCGATCTTTACGTCTCGACCATTTCGAGACTCCTCGTCATATCCCCGATCTCATCCGGGACTCTGAACTCCTTCGGTACATCAAAACTCAATAAAACTATCATCGTAACGTTAAGCGTGCGGACCCTACGGGTTCGAGAACTATGTAGACATGACCGAGACACGTCTCCGGTAAATAACCAATAGCGGGACCTGGATGCCCATATTGGCTCCCACATATTCTACGAAGATCTTTATCGGTCAGACCACATAACAACATACGTTGTTCCCTTTGTCACCGGTATGTTACTTGCCCGAGATTTGATCGTCGGTATCTCGATACCTAGTTCAATCTCGTTACCGGCAAGTCTCTTTACTCGTTCCATAACACATCATCCCGCAACTAAGTCATTAGTCACAATGCTTGCAAGGCTTATAGTGATGTGCATTACCGAGTGGGCCCAGAGATACATCTCCGACAATTGGAGTGACAAATCCTAATCTCAAAATACGCCAACCCAACAAGTACCTTTGGAGACACCTGTAGAGCACCTTTATAATCACCCATTTACGTTGTTTCGTTTGGTAGCACACAAAGTGTTCCTCCGGTAAACGGGAGTTGCATAATCTCATAGTCATAGGAACATGTATAAGTCATGAAGAAAGCAATAGCAACATACTAAACGATCGAGTGCTAAGCTAATGGAATGGGTCAAGTCAATCACGTCATTCTCCTAATGAGGTGATCTCGTTAATCAAATGACAACTGATGTCTATGGCTAGGAAACATAACCATCTTTGATTAACGAGCTAGTCAAGTAGAGGCATACTAGTGACACTCTGTTTGTCTATGTATTCACACATGTATTATGTTTCCGGTTAATACAATTCTAGCATGAATAATAAACATTTATCATGATAGAAGGAAATAAATAATACTTTATTATTGCCTCTAGGGCATATTTCCTTCAGGTGGACCCCCTTGGTGGACCCCCGGACCCCTTTCGGCACTCCCGGTACAATACCGATAATGCGCGAAACTTTTCCGGCGTCCAAAATAAGACTTCCCATATATAAATCTTTACCTCCGGACCATTCCGGAACTCCTCGTGACGTCCGGGACCTCATCCGGGACTCCGAACAACTTTCGGGTTACCGCATACTAATATCTCTACAACCCTAGCGTCACCGAACCTTAAGTGTGTAGACCCTACGGGTTCGGGAGACACGCAGACATGACCGAGATGAATCTCCGGTCAATAACCAACAGCGGGATCTGGATACCCATGTTGGCTCCCACATGCTCCTCGATGATCTCATCGGATGAACCACAATGTCGAGGATTCAATCAATCCCGTATACAATTCCCTTTGTCTATCGGTATGGTACTTGCCCGAGATTCGATCGTCGGTATCCCGAGACCTTGTTCAATCTCGTTACCGGCAAGTCTCTTTACTCGTTCCGTAACACATCATCCCGTGATCAACTCCTTGGTCACATTGTGCACATTATGATGATGTCCTACTGAGTGGCCCAGAGATACCTCTCCGTTTACACGGAGTGACAAATCCCAGTCTCGATTCGTGCCAACCCAACATACACTTTCGGAGATACCTGTAGTGCACCTTTATAGCCACCCAGTTACGTTGTGACGTTTGGTACACCCAAAGCATTCCTACGGTATCCGGGAGTTGCACAATCTCATGGTCTAAGGAAATGATACTTGACATTAGAAAAGCTCTTAGCAAACGAACTACACGATCTTGTGCTAGGCTTAGGATTGGGTCTTGTCCATCACATCATTCTCCTAATGATGTGATCCCGTTATCAACGACATCCAATGTCCATGGTCAGGAAACCGTAACCATCTATTGATCAACGAGCTAGTCAACTAGAGGCTTACTAGGGACATGGTGTTGTCTATGTATCCACACATGTATTTGAGTTTCCTATCAATACAATTCTAGCATGGATAATAAACGATTGTCATGAACAAGGAAATATAATAATAACCAATTTATTATTGCCTCTAGGGCATATTTCCAACAGTCAATAATCTAGTTCACATCACCATGTGATTAACACTCACAGGTCACATCACCATGTGACCAACATCCAAAGAGTTTACTAGAGTCAACAATCTAGTTCACATCACTATGTGATTAACACTCAATGAGTTCTGGTTTGATCATGTTATGCTTGTGAGAGAGGTTATTAGTCAACGGGTCTGAACCTTTCAGATCCGTGTGTGCTTTACGAATATCTATGTCATCTTGTGGATGCTACCACGCGCTACTTGGAGCCATTTCAAATAATTGCTCTACCATACGAATGCGGTTTACTACTCAGAGTCATCCGGATTAGTGTCAAAGTTCGCATCGACGTAACCCTATACGACGAACTCCTTTCCACCTCCATAATCGAGAAAATTCCTTAGTCCACTAGATACTAAGGATAAGTTCGACCGCTGTCATGTGATCCATTCCCGGATCACTATTGTACCCCTTGACCAACTCATGGCAAGGCACACTTCATGTGCGGTACACAACATAGCATACTGTAGAGCCTACGTCTAAAGCATAGGGGACGACCTTCGTCCTTTCTCTCTCTTCTGCTGTGGTCAGGTCTTGAGTCTTACTCAATACTCACACCTTGTAACACAGCCAAGAACTCCTTCTTTGCTGATCTATTTTGAACTCTTTCAAAATCATGTCAAGGTGTGCGTTCTTTGAAAGTATCATCAGGCGTCTTGATCTATCTCTATAGATCTTGATGCCCAATATGTAAGCAGCTTTATCCAGGTCTTCCTTTGAAAAACTCCTTTCAAACAACCCTTTATGCTTTCCAGAAATTTTACATCATTTCGGATCAACAATATGTCATTCACATATACTTATCAGAAATGTTGTAGCGCTCCCACTCACTTTATTGTAAATATAAGTTTCTAACAAACTTTGTATAAATCCAAAATCTTCGATCATCTCATCAAAGCATACATTCCAACTCCGAGATGCTTACTCCAGTCCTTAGAAGGATTGCTGGAGCTTTGCATACTTGTTAGCATCTTTCAGGATTGACAAAAACCTTCTGGTGGTATCACATACAACCTTTCCTTACGAAAACTGGTAAGGAAACTTGTTTTGATATCCTATCTGCAAGATTTCATAAATAATGCAGTAACTGCTAACACAATTCCAACAGACTCTTAGCATCGCTACGAGTGAGAAAATCTCATCGTAGTCAACTCCTTGAACTTGTCGGGAAACATCTTAACGACAAGTCAAGCTTTCTTAATCCATCTGCACCCAACAGCCTTACGACCATCATTGTCTGTCTTCCTTTTAAAATCCATCTGCACCCAACAGCCTTACGACCATCAAGTAGTTCTTCCAAAGTCTATACTTTGCTTTTATACATGGATCCTCTCTCGGATTTCATGGCCTCGAGCCATTCGTCGGAATCCGGGCCCACCATCGCTTCTCCATAGCTCGTAGGTTCATTGTTGTCTAGCAACATGACTTCCAAGACAGGATCACGTACTACTCTGAAGTAGTACGCATCCTCGTCGTCCTACGAGGTTTGGTAGAGACTTGATCCGAAGTTCCATGATCACTATCATAAGCTTCCACTTCAATTGGTGTAGGTGCCACAGGAACAACTTCTTGTGCCCTGCTACACACTAGTTGAAGATACGGTTCAATAACCTCATCAAGTCTCTACCATCCTCCCACTCAATTCTTTCGAGAGAAACTTTTCCTCGAGAAAGGACTCGTTTCTAGAAGCAATTACTTTTGCTTCCAGATCTGAAATAGGAGGTATACCCAACTGTTTTGGGTTTTCTATGAAGATGCATTTATACGCTTTGGGTTCGAGCTTATCAGCTTGAAACTTTTTCACATAAGCATCGCAGCCCCAAACTTTTAAGAAACGACAACTTAGGTTTCTCTAAACGGTGTCGTCTCAAGGAATTGCGTGGTGCCCCTTTTAAAGTGAATGCGGTTATCTCTAATGCCTAACCCATAAACGATAGTGGTAATTCGATAAGAGACATCATGGCATGCACCATATCCAATAGGGTGCAGTTATGATGTTCGGACACACCATCACACTATGGTGCTCCAAGCGGTATTAGTCGTGAAACAATTTCCACAATTTCTTAATCGTGTGCCAAACTCGTAACTCAGATACTCATCTCTATGATCATATCACAGACATTTTATCCTCTTGTCACGACGATCTTCAACTTCACTCTGAAATTACTTGAACCTTTCAATAATTCAGACTTGTGTTTCATCAAGTAAATACACTCAGCATCTACTCAAATCATCTGTGAAGTAAGAACATAACGATATCCACTGCATGCCTCAGCACTCATTGGACTGCACACATCAAAATGTATTACTTCCAACAAGTTGCTCTCTTGTTCCATCTTACTGAAAACGAGGCCTTTCAGTCATCTTGCCCATGTGGTATGATTTGCATGTCTCAAGTGATTCAAAATCAAGTGAGTCCAAACGATCCATCTGCATGGAGTTTCTTCATGCATATATACCAATAGACATGGTTCGCATGTCTCAATCTTTTCAAAAACGAGTGAGTCCAAAGATCCATCTACATGGAGCTTCTTCATGCCTTCTATACCAATATGACTCAAATGGCAGTGCCACAAGTATGTGGTACTATCATTACTATTTTATATCTTTTGGCACGAACATGTGTATCACTGCGATCGAGATTCATTTTAGGTGCAAGACCATTGAAGGTATTATTCAAATAAACAGAGTAACCATTATTCTTCTTAAATGAATAACCGTATTGCGATAAACATAATCCAATCATGCTCAACGCAAACACCAAATCTCGATGGTAGAGGGAGCATGCGATGCTTGATCACATCAACCTTGGAAACACTTCCAACACATATCGTCATCTCACCTTTAGCTAGTCTCCGTTTATTCCGCAGCTTTTATTTCGAGTTACTAACACTTAGCAACCGAACCGGTATCTAATACCCTGGTGCTGCTAGGAGTACTAGTAAAGTACACATTCATATAATGTATATCCAATATACTTCTGTCGACCTTGCCTGCTGTAACGTCCATGATGCGGCTATATCTCCCACGTGTCGAGGCACAACTTGGAGGCATAACCGCATAGTGGTTTTGTCGCAAGAAGGGTCATCTTCACACAATCCCATGTAATGAACAAGAATGGGATAAAGAGTTGGCTTACAATCGCCACTTCACATAATACATAAATAAATATCATCCATCATCCAAAATACAAGCATATAGACCGACTACGGTCAAAATCCAGAAGAAAATAAGACAACCCCAAATGCTAGATCCCCAATCGTCCCAACTGGGCTCCACTACTGATCATCAGGAAAAGACACATAGTAACGACCACGTTCCTCGTCGAACTCCCACTTGAGATCGACGCCATCATCTGCACTGGCATCGTCGGCACCTACAACTGTTTTGGTAGAATCTGTGAGTCACGGGGACTCAGCAATCTCACACCCGCGAGATCAAGACTATTTAAGCTTGTAGGAAAGGATGGTGTAATGAGGTGGAGCTGCAGCGGCAAAAGCATATATGGTGGCTAACCTGCACAAATGAGAGCGAGAAGAGAAGCAACGGAACGGACGTCATCTAGCAATGACCAAGAAGAGATCCTGAACACCTACTTACGTCATACATAACTCAGACCGTGTTCACTTCCCGGACTCCGCCGAGAAGAGACCATCACGGCTACACACGCAGTTGATGTATTTTACTTGGGTCAAGTGACAAGTTATCTACAACCGGACATTAACAAATTCCCATCTGCCTCATAACCGCGGGCACGGCTTTCGAAAGATAATACCCTGCAGGGGTGTCCCAACTTAGCCCATCATAAGCTCTCACGGTCAACGAAGGATAAACCTTCTCCCGGAAAGACCCGATCAGTCTCGGAATCCCGGTTTACAAGACATCTCGACAATGGTAAAACAAGACAATCAAAGCCGCCCGAATGTGCCGACAAATCCCGATAGGAGCTGCACATGTCTCGTTCTCAGGGCACACCGGATGAACACTACGTACAGCTAAAACCAATCCTCGAGTTTCCCCAAGGTGGCGCTGCAAGTGGCTCTAGTTTGGACCAGCACTCAGAGGAACACTGGCCCGGGGGTTTAAATAAAGATGACCCTCGGGCTCGCGAAAACCCGGGGGAAAAGGCTTAGGTGGCAAATGGTAAAACCAAGGTTGGGCCTTGCTGGAGGAGTTTTATTCAAGGCGAACTGTCCAGGGGGTCCCATAAATCACCCGACCGTGTAAGGAACGCAAACTCAAGGAACATAATCCCGATATAACAGTAACTAGGGCGGCAAGAGTGGAACAAAACACCAGGCATAAGGCCGAGCCTTCCACCCTTTACCAAAGTATATAGATGCATTAATTAAATAAGAGATATTGTGATATCCCAACATATCCATGTTCCGACATGGAACAAACTTCAACTTCACCTGCAACTAGCAACGCTATAAGAGGGGCTGAGCAAAAGCGGTAACATAGCCAAACAACGGTTTGCTAGGAGAGGATGGTTAGGGGCTGACATGGCTAAAATGGGAGACATGATATAGCAAGTGATAGGTAGCGAGCATGGCAATAGAGCGAACAACTAGCATAGCAAAGATAGAAGTGATTTCGAGGGGTGGTCATCTTGCCTGCAAGATTCTCAGAGATGTCGAAAGCTTGATCCTCGTAAGCGTACTCGACAGGTTCCTCGTTCACGAACTCGTCTCCCGGCTCTACCCAAGACAAGAACACAAACAAACGGAACCACAATCAACAACGAGAAATGCGCAAGCAACATGATGCAAAACATGTATGATATGCAAGATATGATATGCGATGCATATGTGTGCTCCGGAAGGAAAATGATGAACATTGCAGTAACTTGGCAAACCAAGCATGCCACTGGAAAGATGAGATGATTTCGGTCGAAATCGATATAAAGATCACCGGAATCGGATGCACGGTTTGCAAATGGCAAGCATAACAAGAATGACACTAATCTGCGATAAACAGCAAGATAGCACTTAAAATGCAACAAGTAACAATGCTACAGCACCCCAACATAGCAACAAAGCACATGGAAGTAATCTACAGGAGATGCTTGACAAAAGATGAACAGTGAGCTACGGCTAGTTCACAACATATCAAGCTCAAACAAGCATGGCAAAAGAGCAAAAGATTACATGTTCACAGACTTAGTGAAAAACTGGACATGGCAGAAATCAGCATCAGGTAGCAATGTTCGGAGCACGAAATCAACATGCTACAGGAACTTAACATAGCAAAGCAAGGCATGGCAGTGTTCTACTAAATGCACATGACAAAAGTCCCTTACTGACCATAAGCCAAAAAGGACCAGAAGATATGATGGCAAGCATGTAAACATAGCAAGTTTCGTTATCAGGTTCCAGACTTAGCAGAAAACAGAGCATGGCAGAAATAATAATATGTAGGCCTCTTTGTGAACTTGATAAACTCACTACAGAGCAATGCATGAAAAACCAAGCATTTACAGCAAGATGGCATGTTTATGAAGCTATCCATGGCAAGAACAATAGCATAGCATGTATGGATCAACTACAATAAGCTTGGCAAGATTGCATGTCATGTTAAGAATCTGCCAGAAATATTTTATAGCAAAAGTAGAGCAAGATTGAGTCATGCTACGGCACTACATAATTGAAAAAAACTGCAGGAATGGATCAATTAAAACTATAGCTACAAAACATCCTTACTGAATATCTCCAAAATATGCATGTATCTCTTTGTAGCATCAAGTTTACATGGCAACAAAATTACAGCAGACGAGGACTTAGAGAAATCACTAAGTCCCTGAAATCAGAAATATTACGGGGCCTAATTTGCATGCTTGTGCTAGTCACCACAGAGATCACAAAAATACATGGACTACACCACTGGAAAGATGGCATGGCATACTTCAAAACACATGTAGAGCTCATGCTCATAAGATGCACAGATTAAATGATACAAAAATGACAAATCTCCAAGTTCTGTCAAGAACCAGAGAATAACAGCAACTAGCCCTCTTCCAACAGAGATTTGGGCATCAAGATGACCTCTAATTAACATGGTGCAATTGAACAAAATGAAGAGCATCGCGAGACGAACAATTTGACATATTACACGCGCGAATCGGAGCTACATGCACAGAGTTATAGCTATACGAACAGAGGCACTTGCTGTCAAAAATTAGTGACTTAGAGAAAAAAACGGGTCGCGAGAAAGTCAACTCACGAGGAGATCCTCCAGATCCCGATCGAGAGAGCTCGAGCTCCGCTCGATGGCGCTCGCCAGCGGGAGGGAGAGGGGGCGGCGAGGTCGGCGGGGCCGGCGCCGGAGGAGGAGAGGGAGGCCGGCCGGGGCTCCAGTGGAGGGGGCGCGGCCCGAGGCGGCGGCGGCCGGTGGCGATGGCGGCGGCGGCGGGCCGGCCGGCGACGGTGAGGCGGCGGAGGCGCGGTGCGGGCGCGGGCTCGGGCGGAGGCGGGCCTGGAGGGCCCGCGGCAGGCTGCCCGGGCCGCGGCGGAGGGAGGTCGGAGGCGGGCCACGTGGCGCGCTGCGATTCGTCCGCCGGCGCGGCGGACGTGTCCGGCGCGGGCGGACGTTATCCGGCGGCGCGAGGTGGAGGACGCTAGGGTTAGACTGTGATTCCGTTTTTCGGGATGCCCACATATAAATAGGTAGAGGGAGCTAGGAGGCTCCAAATGAGGTGCGGTTTTCGCCCACACGATCGTGATCGAACGACCTAGAGCATGGAAGAGAGTTTGGTGGGTTTTGGGCTGGTTTTAGAGGGGGTTTTTGCTGGACACTCAAATGGACATTGCGGATGCCCGGTTAACCGTTGGAGTACCAAACGACCTCCGAATGGAACGAAACTTGACCGGTAGACTCCGGGTGGTATATTAAGGCCACTTGACAAGCCTCGGTCCATTCCGAGAAAGTTTGACACACGCACACGAAAGAAAACAAGAGGGGTGCACCGGAGGAGATAGGAGCGCCGGATTGGAAAACGGACAACGGGGAAATGCTCGGATGCATGAGACGAACACGTATGCGAATGCAATGCACATGATGACATGATATGAAAATGCATGACATGACAAAATACAAAACGAAAGACAAAACCCGACAACGGAGGGAAAAATCATATCACATAGCCGGAAATGGCAAGAGTCGGAGTTACAAATATGGCAAGTTACATGCGGGGTGTTACACCTGCCTCCTCATCTACCAAGTATCTAGGGTAGTTCTGCTTTAGTGACCGTTCCCCTCATTACAGAAGCACTTAGTCTCGGGTTTGGGTTCAACCTTGGGATTCTCCACTAGAGCAGCAAATGATTTGTTGTTTCATGAAGTATCCCTGTTGCCCTTGCCCTTCTAGAAACTAGTGGTTTTACTAACCATCAACAATTGATGCTCCTTCTTGATTTCTACTTTCGCGGTGTCAAACATCGCGAGTTGCTCAAGGATCATCATGTCTATCCCTGATATGTTATAGTTCACCACGAAGCTCTAATAGCTTGGTGGCAGTGACTATGGAGAACCATCACTATCTCATCTGGAAGATTAACTCCCACTCGATTCAAGCGATTGTGGTATTCAGACAATCTGAGCACATGCTCAAGATTGAGCTTTTCTCCCTTAGTCTGGAGGCTTAAGAAACTTGTCAGAGGTCTCATACCTCTTGACGTGGGCACTAGTCTGAAATCCCAATTTCAATCTTCGGAACATCTCATATGTTCTGCGACGTTTCAAAACGTCTTTGGTGCCACAATTCTAAACCGTTAGCATTACGCACTGAACTATCACATAGTCATCAAAACGTGTATGTCAGATGTTTCGCAACATCTACAGACGACGCTGAGGTTCAGCAAACCGAGCGGTGCATTAAGGACATAAGCCTTCTGTGCAGCAATGAGGACAATCCTCAGTTTACGGACCTAGTCCGCATAATTGCCACTATCAACTTTCAACTAAATTTTCTCTAGGAACATATCTTAAACAGTAGAACTAAAGCGTAAGCTATGACATAATTTGCAAAGACCTTTTGACTATGTTCATGATAATTAAGTTCATCTGATTAATGAACTCCCACTCAGATAGACATCCCTCTAGTCATCTAAGTGATACATGATCCGAGTCAAACTAGGCCGTGTCCGATCATCACGTGAGACGGACTAGTCATCATCGGTGAACATCTCCATGTTGATCGTATCTACTATACGACTCATGTTCGACCTTTCGGTCTCTTGTGTTCCGAGGCCATGTCTGTACATGCTAGGCTCGTCAAGTCAACCTATGTGTTTTGCATGTGTTCCGAGGCCATGTCTGTACATGCTAGGCTCGTCAACACCCGTTGTATTCGAACGTTAGAATCTATCACACCCGATCATCACGTGGTGCTTCGAAACAACGAACCTTCGCAACGGTGCACAGTTAGGGGGAACACGTCTCTTGAAATTTTTAGTGAGGGATCATCTTATTTATGCTACCGTCGTTCTAAGCAAATAAGATGTAAACATGACAAACATCACATGCAAATCATAAAGTGACGTGATATGGCCAATATCATCTTGCGCCTCTGATCTCCATCTTCGAGGCGCGGCATGATCACCTTCGTCACCGGCATGACACCATGATCTGCATCATCAGGATCTCCATCATTGTGTCTTCATGAAGTTGTCTCGCCAACTATTACTTCTACTACTATGGCTAACGGTTAGCAATAAAGTAAAGTAATTACATGGCGTTTTCAATGACACGCAGGTCATACAATAAATTAAGACAACTCCTATGGCTCCTGCCGGTTGTCATACTCATCGACATGCAAGTCGTGATTCCTATTACAAGAACATGATCAATCTCATACATCACATATATCATTCATCACATTCTTTTGGCCATATCACATCACATAGCATACCCTGCAAAAACAAGTTAGACGTCCTCTAATTGTTGTTGCATGTTTTACGTGGCTGCTATGGGTTTCTAGCAAGAACGTTTCTTACCTACGCAAAAGCCACAACGTGATATGCCAATTTCTATTTACCCTTCATAAGGACCCTTTTCATCGAATCCGATCCGACTAAAGTGGGAGAGACAGACACCCGCTAGCCACCTTATGCAACTAGTGCATGTTAGTCGGTGGAACCTGTCTCACGTAAGAGTACGTGTAAGGTCGGTCCGGGCCGCTTCATCCCACGATGCCGCCGAATCAAGATAAGACTAGTAACGGCAAGTAAATTGACAAAATCGACGCCCACAACTACTTTGTGTTCTACTCGTGCATAGAAACTACGCATAGACCTAGCTCATGATGCCGCTGTTGGGGAACGTAGCAGAAATTCAAAATTTTCTACGCATCACCAAGATCAATCTATGGAGTTTACTAGCAACGAGAGGGAAGGAGTGCATCTACATACCCTTGTAGATCGCGAGCAGAAGCGTTCAAGAGAACGGGGTTGATGGAGTCGTACTCGTCGTGATCCAAATCACCGATGATCCTAGCGCCGAACGGACGGCACCTCCGCGTTCAACACACGTATGGAGCATCGACGTCTCCTTCTTGATCCAGCAAGGGGGGAGGAGAGGTTGATGAAGCAACTTTCAGGTTACCGCATACTAATATCTCTACAACCCTAGCGTCACCGAACCTTAAGTGTGTAGACCCTACGGGTTCGGGAGACACGCAGACATGACCGAGACGACTCTCCGGTCAATAACCAACAGCGGGATCTGGATACCCATGTTGGCTCCCACATGCTCCTCGATGATCTCATCGGATGAACCACAATGTCGAGGATTCAATCAATCCCGTATACAATTCCCTTTGTCTATCGGTATGGTACTTGCCCGAGATTCGATCGTCGGTATCCCGAGACCTTGTTCAATCTCGTTACCGGCAAGTCTCTTTACTCGTTCCGTAACACATCATCCCGTGATCAACTCCTTGGTCACATTGTGCACATTATGATGATGTCCTACCGAGTGGGCCCAGAGATACCTCTCCGTTTACACGGAGTGACAAATCCCAGTCTCGATTCGTGCCAACCCAACAGACACTTTCGGAGATACCTGTAGTGCACCTTTATAGACACCCAGTTACGTTATGACGTTTGGTACACCCAAAGCATTCCTACGGTATCCGGGAGTTGCACAATCTCATGGTCTAAGGAAATGATACTTGACATTAGAAAAGCTCTTAGCAAACGAACTACACGATCTTGTGCTAGGCTTAGGATTGGGTCTTGTCCATCACATCATTCTCCTAATGATGTGATCCCGTTATCAACGACATCCAATGTCCATGGTCAGGAAACCGTAACCATCTATTGATCAACGAGCTAGTCAACTAGAGGCTTACTAGGGACATGGTGTTGTCTATGTATCCACACATGTATTTGAGTTTCCTATCAATACAATTCTAGAATGGATAATAAACGATTGTCATGAACAAGGAAATATAATAATAACCAATTTATTATTGCCTCTAGGGCATATTTCCAACATATCCACCATGTATACGTCGTACGAGAAAGTGGCCGTCCAGCGTCCGGTGACCGGCGGGTTTTGGGCCTGCTCCTCTCCGGCATCGTCGTCCATACCGTTGATGTATTCGGAGGCGTAGTCGAGCATGTCGGTTAAATCCTCGACAGTGGCTATAAAGTGGGTGGTGGGTGGGAAGTAAAATTCCCTATTTTCAGCCTCTAGTCCGGGTTGGGCACAGTTCGAAAGCGGCTCCTCTGTGATAGCGAGGGATCACATTAAGTCCAGAGCCTCGTTTAAGAGCGAGGTTTGGATGGGGACAGAAGTTCCCTGGCCGAACTCACATGACGCGGACTTCAACGGTTCGGAATTAGTGTCCGGAGAAGAGCTCGGCTTTGTGATGACTGCCGGTGGCGCTATTCTTTCTGGTTCTCCAGTGTTGAGCTTTATAGCTTTAGAGAGTCCGGCGGGCTCTAAACTCCCGTCTTCGGACCTGGTGACGCGCTCCGGATCTAAGGCCGGAGCGGTGGTTGGAGCGGCGAACCCTTGAAAGATCAAGTCTCCTCGGATATCAGCGACATAGTTCAGATTTCCAAAACTGATCTGGTGACCAGGGGCGTAGCTGTCGATCTGCTCCAGCTGGCCAACCGAGTTGGCGCGCAGTGTGAAGCCGCCGAATACGAAGATCTGGCCAGGGAGAAAGATCTCCTCCCCAGCAAAATTGTTGTAGATGATTGATGGAGCCATCGAGCCTTTCGACGACGGCACAGTGGAACTCTCAATGAAAGCACCAATGTCGGTGTCAAAATCGGCAGATCTCGGGTAGGGGGTTCCGACCTGTGCATCTAAGGATCGAGGGTAACAGGAGGCAGGGGACACGATGTTTACCCAGATTCGGGCCCTCTTGATGGAGGTAATACCCTACTTCCTGCTTGATTGACTTTGATGAGTATATGGGTTACAAGAGTTGATCTACCTCGAGATCGTAATGGCTAAACCCTAGATGTCTAGCCTATATGATTAATTGCCTCTATGGACTAAACCCTCCGATTTATATAGACACCGGAGGGGGCTAGGGTTGTACAGAGTCGGTTTACAGAGAAAGGAATCTTCATATCCGCACGCCAAGCTTGCCTTCCACGCCAAGGAGAGTCCCATCCGGACACGGGGGAAAGTCTTCCGTCTTGTATCTTCACGGCCCACCAGTCCGGCCCACGTCACATAGCCCGGACCCCCGAGGACCCCGTAATCCAGGACTCCCTCAAGCGGCATGGGCGCCTTCCAAAGTGGAAGGGTTCAGAGAAAGGGGCGCCCGACGGCAAAAGAGTTGGTACGTAGGCCGGCCAAGAAGATCACCGAGGGGGTCAACTACCAAGAAACAATGTCTAGATAGTCTGCGAGCACTGACGGGAGGGTGGCCAGCAAGTCGGCCCACTCCGCGGCCTCCTCGGGCCCAAATGTCCGTCAAAACAAGATGTTCCCATGGCCATCATGGGTAGTCGTGGAAACCAAAACTAACGGATCAGAGCAGATAACATACATGTTTGTGAGCTCTGTACACAATGGGGATAATGTATGTACTCCTATGATGACCAATAAGGATGCAAATTTAGAACCTTTTGGGTACCCACCGACCTTACTTAGTGCAACCAAATGAACTGAAGTTTCAAAAATGAAGTGAATCTGATAATTTAGTTCATTTAGTTAAACTAAAGAGGGTCGAAGGGGGGTACCCTCAAGGTTTCAAATTTGCATGCCTAGTGACCAGACTTATGCGGGCCCTACTTTGTGTGCCCGCAGTTGCTGCTATCGTGACTTGACAGGTATACAAATCACGGGTTACATACTTCTCCGTTCCAATGTCCAATCACCAAATCAATATGTACAATACACATATCTAGACATTATAAATAACTTTGATCTTATCAGTTTAATTAAGATAACATTACAAAGTAGTTCATGAAGAGCATGGGACATGTGAAGACATTATTGGAATTAGCTGGCTGAATGTGATCTTTACCCAGAAAGATCCATAACCACACACGAAAGCTTGCTTATATAATTATTCGTATACACGAAATGCCACTTGCTACTTGCTAGTGACATGGCATGTGGGCATTATATGATGATAGATCAGTTTCTGGCATCTACGTAGAGTTGTGTTGCGTTTTGTCAACCAGAGAATGACCTATCGGCCTAACTTTGACCATCCTTCATGCATTTTATGCAATACAGACCACTATAAATAGGCAGCTAAGCAAGCTACTGAGCTATCCTACACTGAGTTTAGCTAGATCAATTTGTGAGCTTAGCATATCTGCGATGGCTTCCAGGACATGGCATTTCTTGCTCGCCCTCTTCCTCCTGTCCTCCGCTGCGTATGGGCAGCTCTCGCCGTCCTTCTACGCCACGAGCTGCCCCCTGCTGGAGCTCACCGTGCGCGCCACCATGATCGCTGCGCTCCTCGCCGAGCGCCGAATGGGCGCCTCCCTCCTCAGGCTCCACTTCCATGACTGCTTTGTTCAAGTAAGTCAATTATACCCTTAAGCGAGCATATTTATGTTTCGGGCTCTCTCTTTCAGCAAGCGCAATCAGGTCACAGTTGATTTCCTTTCATTTCATGGAAGAATGTCACGATTTATGGATGGATTCTGTTACATGCATGTACAGGGCTGTGACGGATCCATTCTTCTGGATGACGTGGGCAGCTTCGTCGGCGAGAAGACGGCCTTCCCGAACGTGAACTCCGTGCGCGGCTACGAGGTGATCGACCGGATCAAGGCCAACGTGGAGCTGCTCTGCCCCGGCGTCGTCTCCTGTGCCGACATCGTCGCCCTCGCAGCACGCGACGGCACGTTTCTGGTACATACAATAATGGACACTGCACGTGCATGCGTAGTGTCAAAATGCTACTGGTTGCAGATTTAATTAATGCTGACAACACTTGGACCGGTGTTCCTCCAGCTAGGCGGGCCGAGCTGGGCGGTGCCGCTGGGCCGGCGGGACTCGACGACGGCGAGCCTGGCGGAGGCGAACGCCGACCTCCCGGGGCCGACGCTGAACCTCGACCAGCTCATCCGCGCGTTCGACAAGAAGCAGCTGACCCCGCGGGACCTGACGGCGCTGTCGGGCGCGCACACCATCGGCTTCTCGCAGTGCCAGTTCTTCCGCGGCCACATCTACAACGACACCAACATCGACCCGGCGTTCGCGGCGCTGCGCCGGCAGGCATGCCCCGCCGCGGCCCCCGCCGGCGACTCCAACCTGGCGCCCTTCGACGCGCAGACCCAGCTCGTCTTCGACAACGCCTACTACCGCAACCTAGTCGCCCAACGCGGCCTGCTGCACTCGGATCAGGAGCTCTTCAACGGCGCCTCCCAGGATGCGCTGGTGCGCCAGTACGGCTCCAACCCGGCGCTCTTCGCCGCCGACTTCGTGGCCGCCATGATCAAGATGGGCAACATCGCCCCCCTCACCGGGTCCAGCGGCCAGATCAGGCGCAACTGCAGGGTCGTCAACAGCTAGCTGATTGGTCGTCTAAATGATCAATTGATCATGCTACGTGATGATGGAGATGTCTCAAGTTTGGTTGGCTACGAAGGTAACCAACCAGCATGCATGCATGGCAGAATAAGAGCCGTTTGGTTCAGGTTTAGATGATTGTTGCCTTTGTCCGTGCTTCATCATGTAAGTTGCCGGTCTCTGCAGTACTACTATCATGGAAATCAAGCAACTCTCGAATGTGTATTTGCCACAAAACTGACAGAAAAGAAGAATACTGGTCATATGAAGTGTGTTTCTCTAGCAAATGTAGTAACTTGTTTCTTTAGGATATACTCCCTCCGTAAAGAAATATAAGAGTGTTTAGATCGAACATCTACAACCAGGCGCACGCCCGGACGGCCCGTCCAGTCACTGACCGGTCACGATTTTTCGACCCAGACGCCCACCTCAAACGGGCCTCAAATGGCCGGGCTGATCAGCACCCCTCATATCCAGCCCAACTATGAGGCGGATATGGGGGCGAACCCTATTTGACGCGCGCGTGCGTCGAACTGCTGCACTTCCGCTGAAGCGGGCGAGCGAGCATCGTGAAACGGGCCGGCCCACTGCATGCGTTAATAGCAGTGCGAGGCAAACCGGTTTTGGGAACCTTCCGGAAGGTTCCCTCAACCGGTTTTTTGCTGTTTTTTTTCTTTTGCCAGCTTTCCGGTTTTTCCTGTTTCCTTTTTTATTTTTGTCCTTTTTCCTCTTTTGTTTCGGTTCCTATTTCTTTTCTTTTCCCCTTTCTTCTACCTTTTCTCATTTTTTAACCTTTGTTTTCAAAAAATATTAGAAATTCCAATTTCTGTTCATGATTTCAGAAATTGTTCACGGTTATCAAATTCTGTTCATTTTTCGAAATTTGTTCACAATGCAAAAGTTGTTCAGCGTATATCACAAAAATTGTTCAATGTGTATTTAAATATTGTTCAACGTACATAAAAGAAATGTTCATTGTGTTAAAAATTGTTCAGTGTATATAAAAAAAGTTCAACATATATATATTATTCAGCGTATACAAAAAAATATTCAATGTGTATTTAACTATTGTTCATCGTACATCAAAAGATATTAAATGTATATTTTAAAATATTAAATGGTTAAAATTTCGATTTTTCTTTTATCTACTTTTTTATCTACCTCTGTATCCAGTTCTTAAATACGCGCGAAGCATCAAGCCACCGAAACTAGCTAGCTGAAGTGGTAAGGAACAATTAGTTTCTATCGTGCGGTATAGAGTTCGATTCCTCAAGAATGTGTTCTTTTTTTGGATTTTAGTAGCGACTGGATATGAACGCCACCGACTGGGCTGGCCCATTAAGACCGCACCCTGCGCGAAAGCACGTCAGATTGACGCTGGCGAGCGTCAGCTAGGGACTCCCATATGGGGGCACCCGGGCGCGTCTGCCACGCCGGACGGACGGCGGGGTCCCACGCGGAAACGCCAGGAAACCCGGCGGTCCAAAGCTTGTCTTCTCCGTCGGACCGGTGGCACCGCTCTGGCGGGCCGCGTAGTGTCTAGCCCGGCTATTTAAGTCGACCGGCGGCATCAAATACCTACAATCCATATTTTCCTTCGCCTGTCCGCCGTCGCTGTCACTTTCCAGAATAAGAGCCGTCTGGTTCAGGTTTAGACGATTGTTGCCTTTGTCTGTGCTTCAACGTCATGTAAGTTGCCGGTCTCTGCACTACTATCATGGAGATCAAGCAGCTCTCAAATGTGTATTTTGCGACAATACCGAGAGAGAGAAAAAACAACACTGGTTATATGAAGTGTATTTCTGTAGCAAATGTAGTAACTTGTTTTTCTTAGGACATATATAGTAACTTATTGCGTGACCTTGTTGTGGTCTGGGCAAAAATATTGAGAATTTCACCTAGATCACCATGTGTAGAACGGGGTCATACATAAAGCCTTGCGCAAACCAACACTACTAGGAGACACCTTATAGGTAGAATCCTAACAGTAGTGCGGGGTAATATCGGGTAACATTGTGCATGACTATGATAATATATAATGAAGTTGTAAATGCACAATCTTATTTCACTGCATTCAAATAAATAGTTGTTGCCATCTACGTATTGTACTATATCGATGGACATATCGGGTTAGATATCGGCCATGTCGGTCGATATTTCGGTTCATATAAGATGATATGTTTGAAAACAATATTTACAAAATGACATCCTATGCTTATATCGATAGAGCCTCAAAAGTGATATATCGGCCTACGTATCGGCCTAGATTTAAAAGCTTGGTAAGAAGTGATTGACGGCGACAATGTATGTTTAGTACTTTGTGTATGACGAATGTTGAATTTGTGTACAACGAAGCTTTGCGATGTATAGTTGTTGTACAAATACCGCGTAAATACGCAGAAAAATTATATTGAAAATAATAGTAGTAGCACACTATTTAAGGTAGTAGTAGTGCAAGGAACACGCTAGAACGGCATTTTGGAGCTCGGCCTCCATGGAGACCCTATTTTTGAAAAATTCAAAATTCATATTTTTCGGTTCCAAAAAATTCTGAAAAAAAATTGTACAGGTATACAAGGATGTGATGTGTATGTGTGTAAAATTTCAGGATGAAATACCTTGAGATGCGATCTCTGCAGAAAGAAGAAATTCATGGACTTTTGGGATAAATAGTATCATATGTTAAAAGGCTATAGATTTGTCTTTTTTACACAACCCTCATTTCAACGTATTTCGTCCTGAAAATTTACAAACATTTGTGTTATGCCTCCATATATGTCAGTATTTTTTCGGAATTATTTGAAATGTAAAACTATGATTTTTTTTTGGAACTTTGAACTTGTAGAAAACTGGCCTCAATGGAGGCCGAGCTCCAAAAGCAATTTTCGGAACACGCTACTACTATATAGAGGTTGTAGTAGCACGGAGACCACGCACGCGCTACAGCTAAGTAGTAGTAGCAGATGTGCCCCCCGCGGTACTACTAACTAAGTAGTAATAGCGCGTGGTGGCACCTGCTCTAGCTAGAACATAAATAAAAGACAAGTCAACATAAATAATTAATCCTCTACTAGAATAATCTACTACAGTGTGTCTGTGTGTGTCAGATTTAATCCCACAAGTGAAGAATGAGACGGCAAAGCACGCGTTGCCCTCTAATTCCCCATTGGTACTGAACCACTGATAAACATTTTGGCTGAATGGGACGACATAGTATGAGTGCTTGCGTCTGTATCGTGTTTAAAAAAATTCTTTCAGATTCTTTTATGTATTAGCCACCCAAAACGGCCGAAGTACAAAAAAAAAGCATCCCAAAATTAGACGAACTGGTGGGCTAAACGTGCCGATGGGCCGGCCCGTCTCCTTGCTATGTCGTCGTCGTGCCTGGACCACGAGTGCAGCCTAGGCACGGCCCTGGTTTTTTAGGGTCACGGCCCTGGTATAGGTGCCCCTATCTGCAAGTCTGCAACTGCAAGGCTTTGCAAGCTTCAATGGAGGTTCGATTCCACGCGTTCGCTTTTTTTGTTTCGAACTTTCCGTACCACGTGATATTGGGCCGGCCCGTGTGCGCGTCGCTTCAGTGATGCCGCGACGACCGGACGCACGCGGGCGGCGTATAGGAGAGCCCCCCAAAACGGCCGAAGTAGGAAAAAAAGCATCCCAAAATTAGACGAACTGGTGGGCTAAGCGTGCCGATGGCCCGGCCCGTCTCCTTGCTATGTCGTCGTCGTGCCTGGACCACGAGTGTCGGCTAGGCATGGCCCTGGTTTATTTTAGGGTCACGGCCCTGGTATAGGTGCCCCTACCTGCAAGTCTGCAACTGCAAGGCTTTGCAAGCTTCAATGGAGGTTTGATTCCACGCGTTCGCTTTTTTTTGTTTTGAATTTTCCCTGCCGCGTGATAATTGGGCCGGCCCGTGTGCGCGTCGCTTCAGAGAAGCCGCGACGACCGAACGCACGCGGGCGGCATATAGGAGCTCCCCCCAAAACGGCCGAAGTAGAAAAAAAAGCATCCCAAAATTAGACGAACTGGTGGGCTAAGCGTGCCGATGGGCCGGCCCGTCTCCTTGCTATGTCGTCGTCGTGCCTGGACCACGAGTGCCGGCTAGGCACGGCCCTGGTTTTTTTTAGGGTCACGGCCCTGGTATAGGTGCCCCTGTCTGCAAGTTTGCAACTGCAAGGCTTTGCAAGCTTCAATGAAGGTTCGATTCCACGCGTTCGCTTTTTTTTGTTTCGAATTTTCCCTACCGCGTGATAATTGGGCCGGCCCGTGTGCGCGTCGCTTCAGCAAAGCCGCGACGACCGGACGCACGCGGGCGGCGTATAGGAGCTCCCCCCAAAACGGCCGAAGTAGAAAAAAAAAGCATCCCAAAATTAGACGAACTGGTGGGCTAAGCGTGCCGATGGGCCGGCCCGTCTCCTTGCTATGTTGTCGTCGTGCCTGGACCACGAGTGACGGCTAGGCACGACCCTGGTTTTTTTTAGGGTCACGGCCCTGGCATAGGTGCCCCTATCTGCAAGTCTGCAGTACCTTACACTGACGCGCCCTGATCTTACGTACGCGGTGCAGCAGGTCTGCTTGCATATGCATGCACCCCGTGACGTACACTGGGCCTTGGTGAAGCGGGTGCTTCGGTACATTCGCAGCACGCCAGCCCTCGGCCTCACGCTGCCCGGATCGCCGTCACTCGACCTCGTCGCCTACTCCGACGCCGACTGGGCGGGTTGCCGGGACACACGCCGCTCCACCTCGGGGTAGTGCCTCTACCTTGGCCCGGCACTCATCTCATGGTCTTCAAAACGGCAGCCTACAGTCTCGCGCTCGAGCGCTGAGGCTGAGTACCGTGCTGTTGCGAACGCCGTCGCTGAGTGCTCCTGGTTGCGGCAGCTTCTCACGGAGCTGCACTGCACCGTCAGCCGTGCCACGGTAGTGTACTGCGCAATGTGTCCGCGGTCTACATGTCTGCCAACCCGGTGCATCATCTCTGGACGAAACACATCGAACTTGACATCCATTTTGTACGAGAGAAAGTTGCGCTCGGCCACGTTCGGGTTCTTCATGTACCCACCTCGCAGCAATTCGTCGACATCATGACTAAGGGGCTACCACCGTCCGTCTTCACGGATTTTCGGTCCAGTCTCTGCATCACCCACGGCGACGCTTCAACTGTGGGGGTGTTGAAACTGCCCGTGCTATACGCTGCCATGGCAGCCGGTTTGTTAGCGCATGTATAGGATAGCTATCCATTTATCCTTTCTCCCTAGATTA
The DNA here is from genome assembly GCF_018294505.1 of Triticum aestivum. NCBI lineage: Eukaryota > Viridiplantae > Streptophyta > Magnoliopsida > Poales > Poaceae > Triticum > Triticum aestivum. The sequence goes on along the minus strand of NC_057814.1, from coordinate 581,264,815 downwards.
GCTCAGTGGTTAGCTGATCCATGCAGCCCTTGTACATGTATTTATGCAGCAAATCATCCATCTTTCTCTAGCTTTCATGCAACTGCAAGGCTTTGCAAGCTTCAATGGAGTTGGGTACGGGGCGCCGCCGGCGTTCCTCCGAGCCAGGCCCTGCCGGCGGAGCTGACTACCTCAGCGCCCTCCCCGAAGATCTTCTCCTCCTGGTCCTCGCCCGCCTCGGCTGCGCCGCCGCCGCCGCGCGCACGGGCCTACTCTCCCGCCGATGGCGCGGCCTGTGGGCCCGCCTCCGCGACCTCTCCTTCCGGAACCGCACGTTCCCGTCGCTCCAGGCGGCGCTCGGCCGCGTATCCCGATCCCCTCCCGAGGTCTCCCTCCTCGAGATCCGCGCCCGTAGCCAGAACTGGGCCGAGGGCGAGCCCGCCGCCGGCGCCGTCACCTCGCTGCTGCGCGCCGCCGCGCGGCTCGCGCCGGAGAAGCTCGTTTTCTCCCTCCAGTGCCAGCCAGATCCGAATGACGAGGGCGTCGACCTGCCGTGCTTCCACCGCGCCACCTCGATTGTGCTGGAGTGGATGAACCCCTTCGTCCTCCGCGCACCGGCCGCCGGGGGCGAGTTCCCGCCCTCCGCACGCTGTCCCTCACGGAATGCCACATCGAGAGCCTCGGCGCCTTTATCTCCCTCTGCCCACACCTGCGCGTGCTCGGTCTCAAGGGCATGTGGGTCTATGAAGGCGACGAAGACGACGACTCGACAAAAGTCCACTCGGCGTCGCTGCAGGAGCTTGTCATTGAGGACTTCGTTGCAAAACAAGTGAGCATCGTTGCTCCCATCCTTAAGCAATTGACGGTGTCCTTACGCGCCGAAGGGCAGGTGAGCATCTCCATCTTAGCACCAATGATCGAGAATGTCTCGTGGCAGTGGCTCTATGGCCCTGGAATTATTGCCTTTGGTCTTTGGATCGTCGTGATGCTGAGCCTACAGACGGCAGACACACAGGGACAGCTCACTTCGTTGCACATTCATGCCCAGGTGTGTGTCCTCTCCTGTTCAATTTACTAAAATAGCGGCCTAAACTAAACTTTACGAATGATGAAAATCTACCAAATTGTTTTTTCAGACTTGGTTTTTTCTTTCCAATGAAGAAGACAACTTTGCACAGGAGATAGAGAAGCATATGGTTGTTGACTTCTCCGCTTTGGAGCTACATCTGACAACAAAGGGCCATGTTATTGGAGCATTTGTGTCACATCTTCTTGGGTTCAATCGGATTCGCAGTGTTATACAGAGGCTTAAGGTCGCCCTTCTGAGATTCGAGGTAATGCTCCGCTTTGCTTATATATATCGGTAATACACCTCATACTAATTTACATATATTTTGTTTTAGGAAAGAGGAGTATGTTCTGCAAATTGTTCTTGTCAGCCTACAAACTGGAGGACCCAAATCATCCCCTTGACTGCTCTTGAAGAAGTAGAAATAGATGGCTTTGAAGGAGAGGATCATGAGCTTGATTTCTTGAAATTGGTATTCAGTTGTGCACCAATGCTTAAAGAAGTGATTGTGAAGCTGTCAGGTGAGGTCTCTTCAAGTGATGATAGATGCACGAAAATATACGACATCTTCAGGGAGTACTCTTCTGTGAAATGCAATCTTTATCTTAGCTCTGGTAAGTATATGTTCTGCATTCGTGATTTGTATGCTCTTAGATGCAACAAGAATACAAAGTCAAGTTGTCATTGATTTTAATGTTATGCAAAATCTCTATAGTTGTTGCAATGTGCCGTTTACATGCCAATTATAAGGTTTGTCCCATAATATAAGATGTTGTTACATCCAAAATAGCATGTTATATTATGAGACAAAGGGAGTACCAGTTATTACTAATACACAGTGGCATGCTTTCAATGCGTGTTAGAGAAAAAACATATGATATATTACTACTGAATTTTTATGCACATTCCCTTATATTTTTATAAAACTGAAGGTGAATGACTGATGGGGTTAAAATATTCAGAACATTTTATGTAGGTTTATTTCCTTAGTTGCAATTTTGCTTGATGCAATCTTCTATATTGGATATACCCTTTCTTTTTTGCATCTATACTCATTAACCGAAGAAAAAAATATATTAGCTGAAGTTAGTTGTGTACCTCAATTTCGTTGGTCTTTAAGTTTGGCCGCCCAAAACTACTTTGTATTTTTGTCTCTGATGTCAGCATATATTGTGATTTATTTGCTAGTTACAACGATCTTCTACATATAACTGCATTACTATATTTGCACGTTGTGATACAAACCGGAGCTGGTTTAAATTTGCCTCCACTGCAGGATTAATGCATCACAGCCAAAATTGCCTGCAGGCATGATTTTCATCCTTACACGGACAAGATCATCCCTCCCCACGCCGGATATCTCTATATATTAGTTGGTTTCAGGATTTTGTTTGGTTTCTTCAACCCGTAAAATGAGGTGTTGTTTTGGCAGTGCGCCTGCTGCTGTAGCCTCATATTTTAGTTGTCCAAGTTATTCTGCGCAACCAATATATGCCAGTCTTGGGTTGCAAGGGATTCTGCTAGCCCTATGATTTCTATTGCTTTTCGTGGTCATTTTGTTTTGATGCCCTTGTTCTTCGCCACAAGTATATCGAGCAGCAGAGAATGTGCACTTCCTAGCTCTTTATTCTGATTAAAAAAACTCTTTTATTTTGATGCTTACTAGTGATCAGCCCACCGTACTCGCGTGTGAATTATGGTCTGTTTCCTCTCTTCTCTGAACTGATGAACAAATATGCATCTGTTTATTCATTCTATCTATTCCCTGTATCACCTTGCAACGTCACTATTGACCAGCTGAGAGAGTTTGTTCACAACTTTTGCTTAGTAAAGTCAAGTCAGAGATTCTACTGTATTGAACAAGTCAGATCCTACACCTTCTGTGTTTGCTGATGTATGTGCTCCAAGTAATGTACTGATGTACTGTATGTAACAGCAAGACACGAGAGAATGTTCAGATTGTCTTGGCACCAAGACATCAACAGCGTGTTTGGCAGTCCGTGGGAAAAGGCATGGGAATTTTTAAAGTGGGAGTTAGCTGAGAGATTAGACATGGGAAGTGGACTATTAGTCCCAATCCCTCGTTTGGTTTGGGGTGGGAGTTAGTCGTGGGAATCTTGTTTCCGCAGCTTGCGGGATGGGAGCAACGAACATGGCGATTGGTTTTTTCTCTCTTATTTCCCATTCCCTCCTCCAATTACCAGGGCCCCCCGTGGGAAGAGATAAGTGGGAGTTTGACTGGCAACTCCCTTTCCCCGTCCATCATCAATTCCCCTGTCCTCCAATCAAACAAGGGAATTTAAACCCCACGCCCTCCTAATTCCCATTCCCTAATACTACTTCCCCGAAACAAAAAGGCTGCAAGGAATATGTCTTGTTTCGACATTTCCCTCTTGAATGGCCCTCTGAATTTCCCTGAGAAATCCAGCACTCAGGATGGCAAATCTTTACAGAGCCATTCTTAAACTAGTATATCCTTCTCTGTATATTTAGGGAGATTAAGGCAACTGAATTTGTGCAAACAGTAGGCCTGCTTCTAACTGCTGTTGATGTGAAACTCGAAGCAGAACAGTTTGATGTTCGGAAACTGGAAGCTGGCACAGTTCGGTCTCTCAAGAGCTCAAGTACCAGAATCAGTTTCTCCTGTAGATCATCAGACTGAGTACCCCATTGTACGCACGCTTGCACGTATACAAGATTAAGGTACCTGGAGCAAAGTTTGCACTTGCACGAATGAATGGGATGGAAGATTACTGCCGGCAGGTTAACCCCCAATAACATTTAATTAATAGTATGTATAAATAGGTGGATCAGTTTGGAGGATAAAACATGGGGATGTTGCTCAAATGGTAGAGCGCTTATATATGCTAATAAGAGGCGGGGGGATTGATACCTCCCATCTTCAATTCAATTTCTTTTTTTCTGAAAATAGTTTAACTATTTTCGTCCTTACGTGGACATGATTTTAGCGATAATTCCCCGCAGACATGCTTTTCATCCTTACATGGACAAAATCATCCATGCAAAGGCTTTCGACTCTGTTAACTGGGTTTTCTTGCTAAAGCTGCTCAAGCACCGTGGGTTCGGGCCAAAGTGGATTGCACGTCTGGACAGCCTTCTGTCTACGGCCAGTTCAAGTGTACTGATCAATGGCAGTCCCGGACAGGATTTCTGGCATGCTTGTGGGCTTCGACAAGGTGATCCGGTGTCCCCTCTTCTCTTCGTAATCGTCATGGACACATTGACTGCCCTGTTTCTGAAAGGGGAGCAGAGCAACCTCTTCAAACCGCTGTGCCGCTGGGGTATTAAGCACCGCCTATCCGTCTACGCTGACGATGCTGTTTTGCTCATTAGGCCTGATGTGCTCGAAGCAGAAACAACCGTGCACCTTCTGACTGCGTTCGGGCACGCAACATGGCCAAAAGCTCCATCTCGCTGATCCGTTGCAGGCAGGAGGACATTCATCAAGTGACAACCATCCTCGCCTGCTCCATCAAGGAATTTCCACTAACCTACCTGGGCTTGCCGCTTTCTGTTACTCGGCTGCCCAAATCTGCTCTCCAACCGCTTATTGACAGAACCGCGGACTACTTGCCCACCTGGAAAGCTCGCTATCTTCGTCGGGCTGGCAGACTTATCTTGATCAACTCAACGCTCACCGCAGCCTCCATCTACCTAATGCTCGTGCTCGATCTGCCGGCGTGGTTTATCTCTTGCATTGACAAGATCAGACATGGATTCTTTTGGGGTGGGCATGACGAGGCCAAAGGCGGGAACTGCCTTGTCAACTGGAACCTTGTTTGCTCACCTAAAACTTATGGTGGACTCGGGATCCACAACCTCAAGTTACTAAATCATGCCTTGCTCCTCAAATGGCGCTGGTTCGAGAAGCTTGCAGAGGAGAAACCTTGGCAAGGCCTTGATATTACTCTGCCTGCTGAGGTTGCCAGTGTTTTTAGCGCTGGGTTACAATGCTCGCTTGGGAATGGCAACAACATCAGATTCTGGACAGACCCGTGGATCAACGGCACTAGCATACAGCAGATCGCCCCGTCTCTTGTGAAATTCGTTCGGCCTGTAGCCATGCAAAGACTTGCCGCTGACAATCTGCCCAATGGGGCGTGGATAAATGACCTACGTGGGAACCTCGACATTCATGCCATTGCGGACGTCATAAAAGTCTGGCCACTTATCACTGGCCAAAGCCTGTCGGAGCAGCCAGACACGTTCAGATGGAGGCAAACGCCGGATGGAATATATTTAGCAAGTAGTGCTTATCACCTCTTCTTCTTAGGCCGAGAGTTTCTTCCTACTGCTGCGGAGCTGTGGACATCATGGACACCTTTAGAAACAAAGATTTTCGTCTGGCTTGCCCTCCATGACCGGCTTTGGACTGCGGACCGCCTTGCTAGGCGGCAGCTCGAGCACCCAAAATGCTGCGTGCTTTGCGCACAGGAGGATGAGAACCTGAACCACATGCTGCTCGGTTGCTCCTTTGCCAGGGAAGTTTGGTACAACGTTCTACTCCCATGGCGTTTGCATAGAAGAACTCCAACCCCAGCCGACAATATCAAGGATTGGTGGCCGGCGCTAAGCAACACTGTTCCCAGTAAAAGCCGCCGCAAAGTTAACACCATGGTCTGTCTTGTACTCCGTTCCATCTGGCTTGAGCGTAACAGGTGGGTATTCGAAAAAATTGCTCTCATGCCCCATGTGGTCGCTCGTAATATCCAAAGCGAGTTCCAACTGTGGATTAGAGCCAAATTAGGTGGGCTTGTGCGAGATGTACCGTAGCATGTCGTTGTCATAGTTTAGGCCTGTGGACTGCGCCCCCCAGCGCTTGTAACCATCCTGTAAATGACCTTTCTTCCGTCTTAAATGGAAAAGCGCGCAATGCTCCTACGTGTGCTAAAAAAAATCATCCTTCCCTATGCTGGACATCTTTATATATTAGCTGGTTTCAGAAATTGCCTCGCTTAACAAAAGAAAGGTATTCACTGAATCAATACCGACACCTCCCAGTGTTTTCCCTGTGAGATTCAAATGGGTTTTTTCTTCGAAAATGGAATGAGAACAATGAGGTGGTGAGATATAAAGCAAGGCTCGTAGCACAAGGTTTCACGCAAAAACCCGGCATTGATTTCACTGAAACATATTCTCCAGTAATGAGTGGAACCACTTTCCGATGTCTAATATCCTTGTCAGTGCAAAATCGTCTATCTATGCAGTTGATGGACGTCGTGACCGCATATCTTTACGGGTCACTAGATTCGGACATATATATGAAGGTTCCTGGCGGAATCTCTGTCCCGAATAAATGTGCAAAATGCAACATGTATTGTGTAAAGCTGAATAAGTCATTATATGGCTTAAGGCAGTCGGGACGGATGTGGTACAACCGACTCAGTGAGTTTCTTCTTCAGAAAGGTTACTCCAATAGTAGTGATTGCCCATGTGTGTTCATCAAGAAGTTCTCTACATGATTTTGCATCATTTCTGTGTACATTGATGATCTCAACATCATTGGCAACACACCACACATTGATGAAGCACGCAATCACCTAAAGATGAAATTTGAGATGAAGGATTTGGGTAAAACCAAATTTTGCTTAGGTATTCAACTTGAGAACCTTCCCTCGGGTATCATGGTACACCAAGCTACCTATATCCAGAAAATATTAGAGAAATTCAACATGGACAAATCCTTCCCATCTAAAACTCCCATGATGGTTCATTCTCTAGACGTAGAGAAAGATCCATTCAGGCCAAGGGATGATGGAGAAGAGGTGTCGAGACCTGAAGTTCCATACCTCAGTGCCATTGGAGCACTTATGTATCTTGCAAATTGCACGAGGCATGATATTGCATTTTTAGTGAATATACTTGCTAGACACAGCGTAACTCCCACCAAACGTCATTGGACTAGAGTGAAGAATATCTTTCGATATCTCCAAGGCACAAAGGGCCTATTTTTCTAGTTCCACAGAAGTCAGGAGTTTGATATGATTGGATACGCAGATGCTGGCTATTTATCTGATCCCATAATGCCAGATCACAGACCGGCTTTGTGTTCCTACATGGTGGTCCTGAAATATCATGGAAGTCTTCAAAATAGACCCTGGTGGCAAAATCTACCCATCGTTCTAAAATAATTTCTTTATTTGAAGCAACATGCGAATGTGTATGGCTTCGCAGAATGATAAACCACATACAACAGTCATGTGGAATTGGTTCGATAGAATCACCTACCATTATCTATGAAGATAATGTGGCATGTGTTGCACAAATGCGAACTGGATACATCAAGAGTAATATCACTAAGCATATTTCTCCTAAGTGGTTTTTCCCCATGATCTTCAGCAAAGCGGGAAACTAAACATCTTGCAAGTTAAAATCATGCGAAATTCTTGCTGATTTGTTTATCAAGTCTCTACCAAATTCTACATTCCAGAAATATGTTCATGGAATTGGTATGCGACGACTTCGAGACTTGCAAGTATCAAAGGGAGTCTCTTCTTGAGATATCCTAGCTCAAACATCACATTACACTGTTTCTCTTTGTGAGTTTATGTTTCAGATTCTCATCAAAAAAATTGTGAGGAACTTTTGGACAACAATTATTTGAGATAATAGAGCTACCTGGACAATCCTGAGATGATTCTACATGATCAAGCATAGATTAGGGGGAATGTTAAGATTAATTGTTATTAGGGAAAATCTCCCCTTGCCCAAGCGTCGTTGCGGTTTCTCCCGCAACGGGCGCCTCTCCCTCTTGTATCCCTTGGAACCGATGCCCCCTCGCTGGATTAGGTGTCTCTCCATATTGTATAAAAGGGCCATGTAACTATCGACCAGAGACAGAGATTTCATTCGATCTCAAACATGATTTATGTCAGCTGCTTAAGTGTTGTATATTTGCAACACGTGGAGTCTTGGAGCCTTTTTTTTGGAGCTGCCAAAAAACATTCATGTCAAAAATTTATAATAGGACAACTGTTGGAGAGGGGTTTAACCTCAAAGTCCTTAAAAAATGGTTAAGCCCTGATATAGGGCAGCCATTGGAGATGCTCTAAGCTAGACCGTCCATTGCTCACTGCATGCAGCCATCGGGGAACCAGATCGTCTGACGTAGGAATAAAGTACTGCAGAGGGACGTCGATCATTTGCTACCGTCCCATGCGCATCCGACGGTGGCCGGTAGAACCAAGCGAACACACCCCAGCAGTCAGCCCACAAAGCATGATCCAGCCCAATCAACGATCTGCTCTCCAATGATATTATCTATTTACGACATGAATGATAGTCTCACAAATTCCCCTCATTTACATACTCATATCATCAATGATCTGCTCGATATTCCTCTAACATAACTTAATTAAGACAGACGATATTTCACCCATTCGACTAAAAACTTTTAAAAAAAAGTTTCAGGATGCAAACTTGCAGCCAGGGCCGGTCCTGAGATTTTGGGGGCCCGGGGCGAAACAAAAATTCGGGGCCCTTAGTAAACACATCGTAGTAATAAAAATGAATATATGTACATGTGAAAAATTATTAATAACACTCCAATGCATTGAAAATCAGTATGCGTATCAAATAATTTATACTCCCTCCGTTCCCAAATATTTGTCTTTCTAGAGATTTCAACAAGTGACTACATACGAAGCAAAATGCGTGAATCTATACTCTAAAATATGTCTACATACATCCGTATGTTGTAGTTCATTTGAAATGTCTAGAAAGACAAATATTTAGGAACGGAGGGAGTACATATCACCTTGAAAATTCTCTTGTAACATTCATCGATGCAATATCACTTACGATGGGGTCGATGACAATCTCATCCAATAATTTCTTCTCGATGCATAATGTACCCAAACCATTTAACCTCTCATAAGTCACTGTTGACCTCAAATAATTCTTCAACAATTTCAGCTTTGAGAACTTCTTTCTGCCGAGACTACCATCACACACAGCAAATAAGATGCGATAAGCAATGAAGATATTTGAATAACAATCAACTTCTCTGACATGTCCAAAAATCTATGTAGCAAACAGTATGCCATCTGGCAAAGTGAATCTCATAATCTTCAATTCACAAGTAAGATCATATACCTCAACATCAGATGAACCATCAAGAAAGAATGTTTCTGCAAATTTTGTGCAACACTTTGTGATTGTACCAATTTATTAGCGGCCTTCTTCCTCTTCCTTTTATTGCTACCCGATGCGTACGTCTTGTTTCTCGGCGGCATACTAACACACAATTCTAAAAAAAAAGTAATTTTTGCATCAATTATTGAACGGTACCACATACACATCAAGGAACGGCAAATCGCAAATATAATATACCTGATTCTGATGGTTGAATGCGTGATAGCGCCAATCCATGTTCTGTTTGCAGCGCCTAGAGTCGGAGAGCAATTGACCAAGCGTGACGATGAAGCCCCTGAACTGAAATCTGATTAGGAAGGAGAATAGGAGAAGGGAATTAGGAATTATTAGTAAGAGCCAGGCGGCAGACCTTCAGTACGGCGTATCGGCGGCCAAGGCTGGGAGCTTGGGAAATCACGATCGCCCTTTTTTAGGTCAAGCCGTGAAGGGATAGCAGATAAAGGAAGCGATCGCTAATCAGGGCGCTGGGTGCGCCTCGGCGCCTGTCGCAATCCTGCCGCTGCTGCTCGTTTGGCTTGCGAAGTTGCGATCCTGTGCCTATGCCACTGTGCGTGAAGGTCGCCTTTGACTATTTTTTCTGATATATGGGCCTACCTAGTAGCCAGCTATATTAGTACTTAGTACCTAGCTTGTGGGGGCCCGGGGCGGCCGCCCCCCCCCCCCCCCCCCCCCCCCCCCTCAGGGCCGGCCCTGCTTGCAGCGGACAACGACCACGCACATGTGCCCGACCGCACCGCTGTCATCGTCTGTGCCGTCGTCGTCATACTTCTAGTGACGGAAGGACACGGGGCCGTGTTAACCTTGTCCAGCCGCCGCCTGACTCTCGTGCAAGAGCCGCTCCGCTTTCTCCAACACCGTGCGACGCGAAGCCGTGGTACCCTGGCCTTACCGGCATTGGTGGAGGTGTCGCTAAATGACCATTCCTTGCCAATCTTGCCGAGCTCCCCGTCGGGGCGGTGGTGGCGGCATGCGGCCGTCTCCGCGGTGGTGACGAACCAGTCGAGAGCCCAGGCTGTCGCCAAGTCCGGGTCGTTGCGGACCTAGGCTGACGCCTCATCTGACTTGGCGAATGTGGTGCAGCGGTCGGGTTGGCTTCTCGGGATGACACGTCAGCATTGAAGGGCCGAGCCCGCCTGGTCGTGTCGGTCAGTGCCACCCTCTCGTCAAGTCCCATGGTTGCTTCTGGTTTGCAAAAAAAGGACGTCCGGATAGGTTCGTTGACGGTTGACTGGCAAAACACGTCCGGACCACGCGGTCCGAACAAATACGGGCGATTTGAAACATCTCAAAGTCCTGCTAAATCTAAAATATCTCATCTGCTAAAACTGAAACTTGACTTTGTCCTGCTAAATCTGAAACTTGATTTTGCTCCAGTATATCGTGCTCAATCGAGCATCACAAAGCAGTATCTACGGAAGTTCCCTAGTCCACGTGTTGGCAGCGGCAGTATCAATACTTTTTTTAGGAAGGCAGCGGCAACATCTTTTTTTTGAGAAAGGCGGCGGCAGTATCTACGCTGTTTCTTTTTCGGGAGGTGAATGGGCTGTTCACAGGGGGATTTCGCTCGTGGGCTGCAAGGCCTTTGAACCTACGTCAGAAGAAGTTTTGTCGCAAACCTTCCCTCTCGTTAGGGTTTCCTTTCCTCTCGCCGCCTCTGGCGACGTTGAGAAAAACTCCTTCCCTCGCCGCCGCTCCGTCGGGATTTCCCTACTAGGGTTGATTCAGGGGCAGCCTGGTGCTGCCGCCCGGCCTTGGTGGGGTGCCTGAAGGACGCGACGTTAGGGTTTTTTCATCTGCTAGGGTTCTATGGCGGGGGCAACAAGATCGATCAGTGAGATCTCACCAATGGCGCAGAGATCGGGTTCGGCTGCGGAGGGAAGCAAGGGTGGCAACCTTGATAAGCTGATGCAGGAGCTCGCCCTGAGGGAGGATGACCTTGATGATGTCGTCTTTGAGGAAGACGACGCACCACCGGAAGAGAACCTCCGGTGGATGATCTTGGCCCATGTCCATATGGACAAGTCTTTCAACACATATTGGTTCTTTCGTAACATGAAGTCAGCCTGGGATCTAGCAAGGGGAGTCAAGATCAAAACCCTAGAAGACAATCTGTTTATCATGCAATTCAATTGTCTAGGGGACTGGGAGAGGGTAACCCACGGAGGGCCATGGCACTTTCGGGGGAATCCGGTGATCATTGTCCCGTATGATGGCTACTCCAAGCCTACATCCATAGAGCTCTTCAAGTTTGAGATATGGGCAAGAATCATTGATCTCCCAATTGCATACCATGGAAAAGTGAAGGCGCTGGCTGCTAAGATCGGCGAGTTTGTTGACTCAGAACCATCTTCCTTCGACTTTGAAGGGAATTTTTACAGGGTGAGAATCCGTCTCGATGTTCGCAACCAACTCAAGAAGGCAACCTCCATAGTTCGTGGGGGTCAGAGGGAGATCTTTGCGGTGAAATACGAGAGGCTCCCGGACTGGTGTCAGGTATGCGGCATGATGGGACATGAGTTTAAAGAACACGGAGACAGTGTGCATCCCCCCTCGGTCTTAGTCTTCAAGAACCTAAGGGCGCCGGCAACAACTGCATGGGGAACGAGGCGCCGTAACAATGGTAAGAAACAGTCAAACCAAGGTGGAGGAGGAGAAAGCTCGGATCTGGAAAAGGATAGGAGTGCAATGGAGGGGGAGGACATGGATATGGAGGAATCTGACCAGAACCGGAAGCGATCTTCTAATGTGGTGGCGGCTGCTGCCATGGCAATGGCTTCCAAGGGAAGCCTGGAGCTTGTACCATCTGCTAACCAAAAAGGAGGAGCGGGTGTGGTCCCAATGAGCCCGCCACCAAAGCAAGATCCCCAGTGATCCAGAATGATGCAGCAGCCAGAGAAGGGGGCAAACACGGGGGTGAGGAAGAACCAGGCGGCACCCAAAAACCAAGATGCAACAACGGCGGCCTCCTCGTCAAAGGACCGCCAAGCACAATGAATCTGTTAAGCTGGAACTGCCGGGGTTTAGGCAACGCCCCGACAGTTCAAGAATTGCGCGAACTCGCGTTAAAGTTTGCCCCTAGAGTACTTTGTATTTTGGAAACGCAAATTAGCCAAGAGAGAGCTGAAAGTTTAGCATATGATAGTTCTTTTGCTGTTGGATCCATCGGTCAGAGCGGTGGCTTAGTTTTGTACTGGAACAATGAAATAAAAGTTGAAATTTTGGGTTACTCGCAGTATCACATTGATGTCAAGGTGTCGGATCTGGGGGGGACCCGGTGGAGGCTCTCGTGTTTCTATGGAGAAGCCCAGACACACCTAAGACACAGAACTTGGGACACAATGAAGAACCTGGCATCGCTACAACATATGCCGTGGGCATGTTTAGGCGATTTCAACGAGGTCCTTCGATATGATGAGCATGATGGTGTTGGTCAGAGAAGCCAAACGCAAATACAAGGTTTCAGAGATGCGGTCGATGTTTGTGGACTAATTGATCTTGGTTTCCAAGGCCAGAAGTGGACGTTTGAAACGAAAGTTACAGGAGGTACATACACGAGGGTGCGGCTTGACAGAGCGCTCGGATCTGCTGAGTGGTGCGCACAATTCCCACTAGCAGTGGTAGAACATCTTACTGGTGCAACCTCGGATCACTCTCCTATTTTGCTGAAGCTTGACCCACCTGCTAAAGGGCCGATGAAAGAGAGACTGTTCCGTTACGAATGCATGTGGGACACGCGAAAGAACATGCGGTGCCCCCATGTTTGGTTTTGGTAATTGATGACAATCTCTATGGACTAATGGTTTCCTTGAGTTATATTCCAAGGGTTTGTCCATAGGCTGTTCTTGGGGTCCATTTGTTGGTTTCAAGGAGAGTTTGTGATGACCAAGGTGCTATTAAGGAATTATCCAAAGATTGGTCTTGTGAGTGTTGAGCTTATTGCAAGCATGTCTTGGAGAAGAAGATTGTGTGATCATTCATGTATATCTTCAAGACATCATCCAAATGAAGAGAGTTGGAAAGATTCAAGGTTGATCAAGACTAAGTCAAGAGTGAATCAAGTTGATCAACTCACAAAGCGCACAAGATGTACCGAGGGATCAAGCGATCCCATGGTATGGTAAGCATTATCAATTATGCTTTGTGTACTAACCCATGGTCTTCATGAGAGTTCTTTGTGGGGTTAGGTTGCGATGTGCAAGTTCAAGTGAAGCGGGCAAGTTCAAGTAAAGCATCACGAAGAGATCAAATGCTTGAAGCTTGCCATCCATTGTGGTGACAATGGACTTGTGAAGATGTGCGGAAGGGTGGCTCACCCATAGTGGAGTATGGGGGAGCAATCAACTAGTCTTCATCGAGCCAACGCAATCAGGAAAGGTGGTCCATCTTGAGGGAGTCAAGATCGTCATCATCTAGCTCAAGTGGACCATGTGCAAGGCAAAGGTTTGCTCTTGATAGGTTTTCTATTTTACCGGTCTCATGATGGTAGTTGGGAGACCGGGTTATAGGATCGATTGCCGTACTATCAAGGGAGGCTCTCGATGAGTAGCTTGATCGTATCGTTCATAGAGAGCTCAAACCATTGCATCCTTGCATCATCTTTATTGGTTCTTGTTTGGTTCTTCTCTTTGTGAGTTTTGGAGCTTATGGTCATCTTGATGACAAGCTCGAGTTCATCGAAAACGGAGTTCACTCGCATCTTCTATGATGTTTTCGATGTTGGAGGTTATGCCGGTTCTTCTCGGTTGGAGGTTTCACTCCTCTGTTTTGATGCTACTCGTCTTCCTCTATCCAACAAGCTTGAGTTTGCTCAATTCCGAGCTCATATGCAGAAGTTATGGCAGTTTTGGTTTCCCGTGGAGTATACTTGTTTTCGTGGAAGTGGCTTTAGGATGGCGCCAGCGGTAGTACCGCGGTACCCAGCGGTAGTACCGCTTAGGAGTCACAGGCGGCAGTACCGCTCCGCAGCGGTAGTACCGCCGGTGGGTCCTCAGCAGTAGTACCGCTGCGGTACCAGGCCCCTACCGCGTCGACTCGAGGGGTCATTTTTCGTGTCGGATTGTGCGGTACTTCGCAGCAGCAGTAGAGCGGCACTGCCGCTCATGAGCGGTAGTACCGCCCTACCACCGCGGCAGTACCGCTCGAGTCCGTATCTCTCCTGCCCTCCTAACTCCACGGTAGTACCGCCCGGGGAAGCGGTAGTACCGCTGCTCTCAGCGGTAGTACCGCCCTCTGCGGGGCTGTTTTGGGGGTAACGGTTGGATTGTTCCCCCCCCACTATATAAGGGGGTCTTCTTCCCCATTCTACCTTATCCTTTGAGCTCGTGTTCTTCCCCCATTGTTGACCTTCTTCGAGCTTGCTAACTCTCAATCCCTCCATGGATTCTTGCTAGTTTTTGAGGGAAAAGAGAGAGGAGATCTAGATCCACATTTCCACCAATCACTTTCTCCTCTATGTGAGGGGAACCCCTTGGATCTAGATCTTGGAGTTCTTGGTGTTCTCCTTCTTGTTCTTTCTCTCATTTTCCTCCCTAGCATTAGTTGCTTCGGTGGGATTTGAGAGAGAAGGACTTGGGCACTCCGTGTGCCCTTGCCATTGCATTTGGTGCATCGTTTTGAGTTCTCCACGGTGATACGTGGAAGTTACAAGTTGAGAAGCTTATTACTCTTGGGTTCTTGGTACCCTTGAGCTTGTTCCTCTTGGGTGCTTGGTACCCTTGAGCTTGTTCCTCTTGGGTGCTTGGTACCCTTGAGCTTGTTCCTCTTGGTTGCTTGGTACCCTTGAGCTTGTTCCTCTTGGGTGCTTGGGCACTCTAGACGGTTGGTGGTGTTCGGAGCTCAATCATTGTGGTGTAAAGCTCCGGGCAAGCGTCGGGGTCTCCAATTAGGTTGTGGAGATAGCCCCGAGCAATTTGACAGGTATCGGTGACCGCCCCCAAGGGTTGCCAAAGTGTACGGGTTCGGTGACCGCCCCCAAGGGTTGCCATTTGTACGGGTTCGGTGACCGCCCTCAAGGGTCCCTTAGTGGAATCACGGCATCTTGCATTGTGCGAGGGCGTGAGGAGATTACGGTGGCCCTAGTGGCTTCTTGGGGAGCATTGTGCCTCCACACCGCTCCAGACGGAGATTAGCATCCGCAAGGGTGTGAACTTCGGGATATATCGTCGTCTCCGCGTGCCTCGGTTATCTCTTACCCGAGCCCTTTACTTATGCACTTTACTTTGTGATAGCCATATTGTTTCTTGGCATATATCTTGCTATCACTTAGTTGTTTACCTTGCTTAGCATAAGTTGTTGGTGCACATAGGTGAGCCTAGTTGTTTTAGGTTTTGTGCTTGTCAAATTAACCGTTACGTTTATTCCGCATTTGTTCAAGCCTCTACCGTAATTATTTTAAAGCGCCTATTCACCTCCCCCCCCCTCTAGGCGACATCCACGATCTTTCAACACGCATCCCGATTTGATCTCCACCGTCCTGCGTGCATGGGAGGCCAACGACCCTAATCTGACGGCGGCTGAGGTCCGAGTGAATCTAGAAGCACTGTCTAACAACTTAGGCGAGTGGAGCAAATCGACCTTTGGCAATGTCAAGGCTGAGATCAGAAAACTAAAGAAGGACCTACAACGGCTAAGGAGTGATCCTCTCCGAGTTGGCCCGAGCCATGTTGAGATCAAAGTTAATGATCGTCTTATTGAGCTATATCTGCGTGAGGAAGTGATGTGGCGTTAGCGGTCAAGGGTGGAATGGCTCTCTGCAGGTGACCGGAATACGCATTTCTTCCATCTTCGGGCTTCGGTGAGACGGCGGAAAAACTTGATTAAAGCTCTCCAGAAACATGATGGGCAATTAACAGAGGATCTTACGGAGATGCAGCAACTTGCGCAAGAGTTTTATAAAAATCTTTACACCTCTGAGGGAGTGGAAGGAGTAGATGATGTTCTCCAACATGTACCCTCGAAGGTAACAGCCGCTATGAATGAATCACTCATGGCACCTGAAGGAAATATGCCCTAGAGGCAATAATAAAGTATTATTTATTTCCTTATATCATGATAAATGTTTATTATTCATGCTAGAATTGTATTAACCGGAAACATAATACATGTGTGAATACATAGACAAACAGAGTGTCACTAGTATGCCTCTACTTGACTAGCTCGTTAATCAAAGATGGTTATGTTTCCTAGCCATAGACATGAGTTGTCATTTGATTAACGGGATCACCTCATTAGGAGAATGACGTGATTGACTTGACCCATTCCGTTAGCTTAGCACTCGATCGTTTAGTATGTTGCTATTGCTTTCTTCATGACTTATACATGTTCCTATGACTATGAGATTATGCAACTCCCGTTTACCGGAGGAACACTTTGTGTGCTACCAAACGTCACAACGTAACTGGGTGATTATAAAGGTGCTCTACAGGTGTCTCCAAAGGTACTTGTTGGGTTGGCGTATTTCGAGATTAGGATTTGTCACTCCGATTGTCGGAGAGGTATCTCTGGGCCCACTCAGTAATGCACATCACTATAAGCCTTGCAAGCATTGTGACTAATGAGTTAGTTGCGGGATGATGTATTACGGAACGAGTAAAGAGACTTGCCGGTAACGAGATTGAACTAGGTATCGAGATACCGACGATCGAATCTCGGGCAAGTAACATACCGATGACAAAGGGAACAACGTATGTTGTTATGCGGTCTGACCGATAAAGATCTTCGTAGAATATGTGGGAACCAATATGAGCATCCAGGTTCCGCTATTGGTTATTGACCGGAGAGGTGTCTCGGTCATGTCTACATAGTTCTCGAACCCATAGGGTCCGCACGCTTAATGTTACGATGACAGTTATATTATGAGTTTATATGTTTTGATGTACCGAAGGTTGTTCGGAGTCCCGGATGTGATCACGGACATGACGAGGAGTCTCGAAATGGTCGAGACATAAAGATTGATATATTGGAAGCCTATGTTTGGACATCGGAAGTGTTCCGGGTGAAATCGGGATTTTTCCGGAGTACCGGGAGGTTACCGGAACCCCCCGGTAACTTAATGGGCCTTATTGGGCCTAGGTGGAAGAGAGGAGAGGAGGCCAGGGCAGGGCCGCGCCCCCCTTCCCCCCAGTCCGAATAGGACAAGGAGAGGGGGGCGGCGCCCCCCTTCCTTCCTCCCCTCCACCTCTTCCCCTCTTCCACTCCTAGTCCAACATGGAAAGGGGGGGAGTCCTACTCCTCCTAGGCGCGCCTCTCCTCCTAGGCCGGCGGCCTCCCCCTTGCACCTTTATATACGGGGGCAGGGGCACCTCTAGACACACAATTGATCAACGATCTTTTAGCCGTGTGCGGTGCCCCCTCCACCATATTACACCTCGATAATATCGTAGCGGAGCTTAGGCGAAGCCCTGCGTCGGTAGAACATCATCATCGTCACCACGCCGTCGTGCTGACGAAACTCTCCCTCAACACTCGGCTGGATCGGAGTTCGAGGGACGTCATCGAGCTGAACGTGTGCTGAACTCGGAGGTGCCGTGCGTTCGGTACTTGATCGGTCGGATCGTGAAGACGTACGACTACATCAACCGCGTTGTGTTAACGCTTCCGCTTTCGGTCTACGAGGGTACGTGGACAACACTCTCCCCTCTCGTTGCTATGCATCACCATGATCTTGCGTGTGCGTAGAATTTTTTTGAAATTACTACGTTCCCCAACAGTGGCATCCGAGCCTGGTTTTATGCGTTGATGTTATGCACGAGTAGAACACAAGTGAGTTGTGGGCGATATAAGTCATACTGCTTACCAGCATGTCATACTTTGGTTCAGCGGTATTGTGAGATGAAGCGGCCCGGACCGACATTACGCGTACGCTTACGCGAGACTGGTTTCACCGTTGCGAGCACTCGTTGCTTAAAGGTGACTGGCGGGTGTCTGTCTCTCTCACTTTAGTTGAACCGAGTGTGGCTACGCCCGGTCCTTGCGAAGGTTAAAACAGCACCAACTTGACAAACTATCGTTGTGGTTTTGATGCGTAGGTAAGAACGGTTCTTGCTAAGCCCGTAGCAGCCACGTAAAACTTGCAACAACAAAGTAGAGGACGTCTAACTTGTTTTTGCAGGGCATGTTGTGATGTGATATGGTCAAGACATGATGCTATATTTTATTGTATGAGATGATCATGTTTTGTAACCGAGTTATCGGCAACTGGCAGGAGCCATATGGTTGTCGCTTTATTGTATGCAATGCAATCGCCATGTAATTGTTTTACTTTATCACTAAGCGGTAGCGATAGTCGTAAAAGCAATAGTTGGCGAGACGACAACGATGCTACGATGGAGATCAAGGTGTCGCGCCGGTGACGATGGTGATCATGACGGTGCTTCGGAGATGGAGATCACAAGCACAAGATGATGATGGCCATATCATATCACTTATATTGATTGCATGTGATGTTTATCTTTTATGCATCTTATCTTGCTTTGATTGACGGTAGCATTATAAGATGATCTCTCACTAAAATTTCAAGATAAAAGTGTTCTCCCTGAGTATGCACCGTTGCGAAAGTTCTTCGTGCTGAGACACCACGTGATGATCGGGTGTGATAGGCTCTACGTTCAAATACAACGGGTGCAAAACAGTTGCACACGCGGAATACTCAGGTTAAACTTGACGAGCCTAGCATATGCAGATATGGCCTCGGAACACGGAGACCGAAAGGTCGAGCGTGAATCATATAGTAGATATGATCAACATAGTGATGTTCACCATTGAAACTACTCCATCTCACGTGATGATCGGACATGGTTTAGTTGATTTGGATCACGTAATCACTTAGATGATTAGAGGGATGTCTATCTAAGTGGGAGTTCTTAAGTAATATGATTAATTGAACTTAAATTTATCATGAACTTAGTACCTGATAGTATCTTGCTTGTCTATGTTAATTGTAGATAAATGGCCCGTGCTGTTGTTCCGTTGAATTTTAATGCGTTCCTTGAGAAAGCAAAGTTGAAAGATGATGGTAGCAATTACACGGACTGGGTCCGTAACTTGAGGATTATCCTCATTGCTGCACAGAAGAATTACGTCCTGGAAGCACCGCTAGGTGCCAGGCCTCCTGCAAGAGCAACACCAGAAGTTATGAACGTCTGGCAGAGCAAAGCTGATGACTACTCGATAGTTCAGTGTGCCATGCTTTACGGCTTAGAACCGGGTCTTCAACGACGTTTTGAACGTCATGGAGCATATGAGATGTTCCAGGAGTTGAAGTTAATATTTCAAGCAAATGCCCGGATTGAGAGATATGAAGTCTCCAATAAGTTCTACAGCTGCAAGATGGAAGAGAATAGTTCTGTCAGTGAGCATATACTCAAAATGTCTGGGTATAATAATCACTTGATTCAACTGGGAGTTAATCTTCCGGATGATAGCGTCATTGACAGAATTCTTCAATCACTGCCACCAAGCTACAAGAGCTTCGTGATGAACTATAACATGCAAGGGATGAATAAGACAATTCCCGAGCTCTTCGCAATGCTAAAGGCAGCGGAGGTAGAAATCAAAAAGGAGCATCAAGTGTTGATGGTCAGTAAGACCACTAGTTTCAAGAAAAAGGGCAAAGGGAAGAAGAAGGGGAACTTCAAGAAGAACAGCAAGCAAGTTGCTGTTCAGGAGAAGAAACCCAAGTCTGGACCTAAGCCTGAAACTGAGTGCTTCTACTGCAAGCAGACTGGTCACTGGAAGCGGAACTGCCCCAAGTATTTGGCGGATAAGAAGGATGGCAAGGTTAACAAAGGTATATGTGATATACATGTTATTGATGTGTACCTTACTAATGCTCGCAGTAGCACCTGGGTATTTGATACTGGTTCTGTTGCTAATATTTGCAACTCGAAACAGGGGCTACGGATTAAGCGAAGATTGGCTAAGGACGAGGTGACGATGCGCGTGGGAAATGGTTCCAAAGTCGATGTGATCGCGGTCGGCACGCTACCTCTACATCTACCTTCGGGATTAGTTTTAGACCTAAATAATTGTTATTTGGTGCCAGCGTTGAGCATGAACATTATATCTGGATCTTGTTTAATGCGAGACGGTTATTCATTTAAATCAGAGAATAATGGTTGTTCTATTTATATGAATAATATCTTTTATGGTCATGCACCCTTGAAGAGTGGTCTATTTTTAATGAATCTCGATAGTAGTGACACACATATTCATAATGTCGAAGCCAAAAGATGCAGAGTTGATAATGACAGTGCAACTTATTTGTGGCACTGCCGTTTAGGTCATATCGGTGTAAAGCGCATGAAGAAACTCCATACTGATGGACTTTTGGAATCACTTGATTATGAATCACTTGGTACTTGCGAACCGTGCCTCATGGGCAAGATGACTAAAACACCGTTCTCCGGAACTATGGAGAGAGCAACAGATTTATTGGAAATCATACATACAGATGTATGTGGTCCGATGAATATTGAGGCTCGTGGCGGATATCGTTATTTTCTCACCTTCACAGATGATTTGAGCAGATATGGGTATATCTACTTAATGAAACATAAGTCTGAAACATTTGAAAAGTTCAAAGAATTTCAGAGTGAAGTTGAAAATCATCGTAACAAGAAAATAAAATTTCTACGATCTGATCGTGGAGGAGAATATTTGAGTTATGAGTTTGGTCTTCATTTGAAACAATGCGGAATAGTTTCGCAACTCACGCCACCCGGAACACCACAGCGTAATGGTGTGTCCGAACGTCGTAATCGTACTTTACTAGATATGGTGCGATCTATGATGTCTCTTACTGATTTACCGCTATCGTTTTGGGGTTATGCTTTAGAGACGGCTGCATTCACTCTAAATAGGGCACCATCAAAATCCGTTGAAACGACACCTTATGAACTATGGTTTGGCAAGAAACCAAAGTTGTCGTATCTTAAAGTTTGGGGTTGCGATGCTTATGTGAAGAAACTTCAACCTGATAAGCTCGAACCTAAATCGGAGAAATGTGTCTTCATAGGATACCCAAAGGAGACTGTTGGGTACACCTTCTATCACAGATCCGAAGGCAAGACATTCGTTGCTAAGAATGGATCCTTTCTAGAGAAGGAGTTTCTCTCGAAAGAAGTGAGTGGGAGGAAAGTAGAACTTGATGAGGTAACTGTACCTGCTCCCTTATTGGAAAGTAGATCATCACAGAAACCAGTTTCTGCGACACCTACACCAATTAGTGGGGAAGTTAATGATAATGATCATGAAACTTCAGATCAAGTTATTACTGAACCTCGTAGGTCAACCAGATTAAGATCCGCACCAGAGTGGTACGGTAATCCTGTTCTGGAGGTTATGTTACTAGACCATGACGAACCTACGAACTATGAAGAAGCGATGGTGAGCCCAGATTCCGCAAAATGGCTTGAGGCCATGAAATCCGAGATGGGATCCATGTATGAGAACAAAGTATGGACTTTGGTTGACTTGCCCGATGGTCGGCAAGCCATTGAAAATAAATGGATCTTCAAGAAGAAGACTGACGCTGACGGTAATGTTACTGTCTATAAAGCTCGACTTGTTGCGAAAGGTTTTCGACAAGTTCAAGGGATTGACTACGATGAGACCTTCTCACCCGTAGCGATGCTTAAGTCTGTCCGAATCATGTTAGCAATTGCCGCATTTTATGATTATGAAATTTGGCAAATGGATGTCAAAACTGCATTCCTGAATGGATTTCTGGAAGAAGAGTTGTATATGATGCAACCGGAAGGTTTTGTCGATCCAAAGGGAGCTAACAAAGTGTGCAAGCTCCAGCGATCCATTTATGGACTGGTGCAAGCCTCTCGGAGTTGGAATAAACGCTTTGATAGTGTGATCAAAGCATTTGGTTTTATACAGACTTTTGGAGAAGCCTGTATTTACAAGAAAGTGAGTGGGAGCTCAGTAGCATTTCTGATATTATATGTGGATGACATATTGCTGATTGGAAATGATATAGAATTTCTGGATAGCATAAAGGGATACTTGAATAAGAGTTTTTCAATGAAAGACCTCGGTGAAGCTGCATATATATTAGGCATCAAGATCTATAGAGATAGATCAAGACGCTTAATTGGACTTTCACAAAGCACATACCTTGACAAAGTTTTGAAGAAGTTCAAAATGGATCAAGCAAAGAAAGGGTTCTTGCCTGTACTACAAGGTGTGAGATTGAGTAAGACTCAATGCCCGACCACTGCAGAAGATAGAGAGAAGATGAAAGATGTTCCCTATGCTTCAGCCATAGGCTCTATCATGTATGCAATGCTGTGTACCAGACCTGATGTGTGCCTTGCTATAAGTTTAGCAGGGAGGTACCAAAGTAATCCAGGAGTGGATCACTGGACAGCGGTCAAGAACATCCTGAAATACCTGAAAAGGACTAAGGATATGTTTCTCGTTTATGGAGGTGACAAAGAGCTCATCGTAAATGGTTACGTTGATGCAAGCTTTGACACTGATCCGGACGATTCTAAATCGCAAACCGGATACGTATTTACATTGAACGGTGGAGCTGTCAGTTGGTGCAGTTCTAAGCAAAGTGTCGTGGCGGGATCTACGTGTGAAGCGGAGTACATAGCTGCTTCGGAAGCAGCAAATGAAGGAGTCTGGATGAAGGAGTTCATATCCGATCTAGGTGTCATACCTAGTGCATCGGGACCAATGAAAATCTTTTGTGACAATACTGGTGCAATTGCCTTAGCAAAGGAATCCAGATTTCACAAGAGAACCAAGCACATCAAAAGACGCTTCAATTCCATCCGGGATTTAGTCCAGGTGGGAGACATAGAAATTTGCAAGATACATACGGATCTGAATGTTGCAGACCCGTTGACTAAGCCTCTTCCACGAGCAAAACATGATCAGCACCAAGACTCCATGGGTGTAAGAATCATTACTGTGTAATCTAGATTATTGACTCTAGTGCAAGTGGGAGACTGAAGGAAATATGCCCTAGAGGCAATAATAAAGTATTATTTATTTCCTTATATCATGATAAATGTTTATTATTCATGCTAGAATTGTATTAACCGGAAACATAATACATGTGTGAATACATAGACAAACAGAGTGTCACTAGTATGCCTCTACTTGACTAGCTCGTTAATCAAAGATGGTTATGTTTCCTAGCCATAGACATGAGTTGTCATTTGATTAACGGGATCACCTCATTAGGAGAATGACGTGATTGACTTGACCCATTCCGTTAGCTTAGCACTCGATCGTTTAGTATGTTGCTATTGCTTTCTTCATGACTTATACATGTTCCTATGACTATGAGATTATGCAACTCCCGTTTACCGGAGGAACACTTTGTGTGCTACCAAACGTCACAACGTAACTGGGTGATTATAAAGGTGCTCTACAGGTGTCTCCAAAGGTACTTGTTGGGTTGGCGTATTTCGAGATTAGGATTTGTCACTCCGATTGTCGGAGAGGTATCTCTGGGCCCACTCGGTAATGCACATCACTATAAGCCTTGCAAGCATTGTGACTAATGAGTTAGTTGCGGGATGATGTATTACGGAACGAGTAAAGAGACTTGCCGGTAACGAGATTGAACTAGGTATCGAGATACCGACGATCGAATCTCGGGCAAGTAACATACCGATGACAAAGGGAACAACGTATGTTGTTATGCGGTCTGACCGATAAAGATCTTCGTAGAATATGTGGGAACCAATATGAGCATCCAGGTTCCGCTATTGGTTATTGACCGGAGAGGTGTCTCGGTCATGTCTACATAGTTCTCGAACCCGTAGGGTCCGCACGCTTAACGTTACGATGACAGTTATATTATGAGTTTATATGTTTTGATGTACCGAAGGTTGTTCGGAGTCCCGGATGTGATCACGGACATGACGAGGAGTCTCGAAATGGTCGAGACATAAAGATTGATATATTGGAAGCCTATGTTTGGACATCGGAAGTGTTCCGGGTGAAATCGGGATTTTTCCGGAGTACCGGGAGGTTACCGGAACCCCCCGGTAACTTAATGGGCCTTATTGGGCCTAGGTGGAAGAGAGGAGAGGAGGCCAGGGCAGGGCCGCGCCCCCCTTCCCCCCAGTCCGAATAGGACAAGGAGAGGGGGGCGGCGCCCCCTTCCTTCCTCCCCTCCACCTCTTTCCCCCTTCCACTCCTAGTCCAACATGGAAAGGGGGGAGTCCTACTCCCGGTAGGAGTAGGACTCCTCCTGGCGCGCCTCTACCTCCTAGGCCGGCGGCCTCCCCCTTGCACCTTTATATACGGGGGCAGGGGGCACCTCTAGACACACAATTTATCAACGATCTTTTAGCCGTGTGTGGTGCCCCCCTCCACCATATTACACCTCGATAATATCGTAGCAGAGCTTAGGCGAAGCCTTGCGTCGGTAGAACATCATCATCGTCACCACGCCGTCGTGCTGACGAAACTCTCCCTCAACACTCGGCTGGATCGGAGTTCGAGGGACGTCATCGAGCTGAACGTGTGCTGAACTCAGAGGTGCCGTGCGTTTGGTACTTGATCGGTCGGATCGTGAAGACGTACGACTACATCAACCGCGTTGTGTTAACGCTTCCGCTTTCGGTCTACGAGGGTACGTGGACAACACTCTCCCCTCTCGTTGCTATGCATCACCATGATCTTGCGTGTGCGGTAGAATTTTTTTGAAATTACTACGTTCCCCAACAGCACCATATAAGGAGGAAGAAGTAAAGAAGGTGATGTTCCAAATGTTCCCTTCAAAGGCGCCCGGCCCCGATGGGTTTCCGGCACACTTTTTTCAGCGCCACTGGGATATATGCGGAGCCTTGGTCACGAGGGCGGTTTTGAGCATAGTAAGGGGAGAGGAGAGCCCGGCTTGTGTCAATGACACAATGTTGGTTTTAATTCCAAAGGTATCGAACCCCACTTTGTTATCTCAATTCCGGCCAATAAGTCTATGCAATGTCTTTTATAAAATAGCTTCGAAGGTACTAGCCAACCGTTTGAAGTCAATACTCCCAGACATTATCTCAGAGGAGCAGTCTGCTTTTGTTCCCGGAAGGCTTATCTCTGACAACATAATTTCAGCTTATGAGTGTTTGCATTTTATGAAGAGAAACCGGTCAAGAAACAACAACCACTGTGCGCTAAAGCTCGATATGATGAAGGCGTATGATAGAGTGGAATGGAATTATTTGGAAGCAATCATGAGGAAGTTGGGGTTTGCTGCACCATGGGTATCCATTGTCATGAACATGGTCAGGACCGTCTCTTTCTCTATCTTGTTTAATGGAAGCAAATTGGAGGAGTTCAAGCCAACACGAGGTATCCGTCAGGGAGATCCAATCTCTCCATACCTTTTCTTGCTAGCAGCAGAGGGCCTTTCATGCCTCTTGAAATCTCAAAGTGAATCATCCCAGCTCAGCGGCATTAAGGTGGCGCCATCGGCACCGTCGGTGAACCATCTTTTATTCGCGGATGATAGCCTGTTGTTTTTCAAGGCGAGTGCAGATGGAGCAGAGGAGGTGTCACACCTTTTGGATACATATTGCAGGGCCTCGGGCCAACGCATTAATAGGGATAAGTCGTCTATTTTCTTCAGTAAGGGATGCCCTCAGCAGTCAAGGGGTGTCTACATGTTCCAAACGAGTCTCTAAGTGACAGATATTTGGGCATGCCCACAGATGTGGGACACTCGAAAAGGAGCACGTTTAAATACTTGAGCGACAGCGTTTGGGACAAGGTGAAAGGCTGGATGGGGAAGTGTTTATCAGCTGGTGGCAAGGAGGTACTCATCAAGTCAGTGGCCCAGGCTATCCCTGTTTACTCAATGTCATGCTTTAAGCTGCCAAGAGGACTGTGTGATCACATTAATTCTATCATTAGGAAATTTTGGTGGGGCTGCAAGCAAGGACAGAGGAAGCCAACATGGGTTTCGTGGGAGGTCATGACAAGGCCAAAGTACCTGGGAGGCCTAGGATTCAGAGATCTGGAACTTTTCAACCTCGCATTGTTGGCGAGACAGGCCTGGAGGGTGCTGCAAGATCCCTCGACTTTGAGTGCCAGAATCCTCAAAGCATCATACTTTCCCACTACAGATTTGCTTAGTGCTGAACTTGGTTCAAGGCCATCACAGATTTGGCATGCGATTTTGGAGGGTCGGGATATTCTGAAACAGGGTATTATCCGAAGAATAGGTAATGGGCAGTCGACCAACATATGGACACACAATTGGCTACCAAAGAAGGGTTCGCTCCGACCTATCACCTGTCTGATCCCGGATCCACCTCAACTTGTTTCGGACCTGCTTACTCCAGCAACGGCATCCTGGAGCGTGGACCTAGTCCGTTCTCTATTTCTTCCAACCGATGCGGAGGCGGTTCTGAGAATTCCTGTGTGCACGAGCAATGTTGATGATTTTTGGTCATGGCATCCAGATTCTAAAGGAAGGTTCACTGTCAGTTCAGCGTACAAATTCATTATCAAGACAAAGATAACAAGAGAGAATTGGCTTGAGGGCAGAGGCGGGTCATCTAGCTCGGACCGAGAAGAGAAGGATTGGTGCAAACTTTGGTCGTTGACTGTCCCATCAAAGATCAGAGTGTTCCTGTGGCGTCTTGCACGTCACTCATTACCTACAACAGATGTCCTCAACAAGAGAAATATGTCAACACGAGATGCGTGTCCACTGTGCGGCTCTCCTGACTCATGGCGCCATGCGCTTGTCGCCTGCACATCAGCGAGGTGCACGTGGGCTCTATCTGATCTGGAGCTGGTGGCTAGAATGGCGGAGAACACTGAACCCCGAGCGAAGAATTGGATCTTCCAGCTCCATGAGGTTCTTGAGCACAAGCTTTTCACAAAGATGGCCGTAACTTTATGGGCAGTGTGGTATGCGAGGAGGCAGGTGATACACGAAGGAATATTTCAATCACCCATGCAGACCTATTCTTTTGTGGAGTCCTATCTTCGCGAGCTGGAACCAAGTCAGGGAAAAAACACCCCCTCGGGTCTCTGCTACACCTAGGAGGGAAGCTGAACGAAGATGGATAGCCTCACCAGCCGGGTTGGTGAAGGTCAACGTCGATGGAGCGGTGGCAAGGCGCGGCCGTGGCGGGGCCGTTGCCGCAGTATGCCGAGACCACACGGGTCTATATCTAGGGTCCTCGACGGTGGTTTATAATGGAGTTTTTGATCCGACGATCTTGGAAACTTATGCGTGCAGGGAGGCTCTGGCACTTGCTAGTGATCTGCAAGTGTCACATATGATAATAGCATCGGATTGCCAAGGTGTGGTCAATGACATCAACCAAGGAACAGGAGGCCCGCACTCTGCGATCATCCAGGAGATTTTGGGGCATAGAAATATGTTCACTTCTGTTTCCTTTGTTCATGAGCGTAGAAATTTTAATTTCGAGGCTCACAATCTTGCCAAATTAGCTTGTAATCTTCAGTTTGGTAGACATTTATGGTTGGTCACCCTTATGACCAACGTATTGTACCCATGAACATTACTGATAATCAATAAAGTGGCGAGATTCCTTAAAAAAAAAACCTACGTCAGACGATCTGGTTCCGCCATCGGAGGCAGGGCTTTGCTCACTTCAATGGAGTTGGGCCGCCGGCGTTCTTCCGAGCCAGGCCCTGCCGGCGGAGCGGACTACCTCAACGCCCTCCCCGACGATCTTCTCCTCCTGGTCCTCGCCCGCCTCGGCTGCGCCGCCGCCGCCGCGCGCACCGGCCTCCTCTCCCGCCGGTGGCGCGGCCTCTTGGCCCACCTCCGCGACCTCGCCTTCCGAAGGATCGCATTTCCGTCGCTCCAGGCGGCGCTCAACCGCGTCGCCCTCCCCCCTCCGGCGGTCTCCCTCCTCGAGATCCGCGTCTCCGACGAGCACCTGCCCATCTCCGGCGCCGGCGCCGTCACATCGGTGCTGCGCGCAGCCGCACTGCTCGCGCCGGAGAAGCTCGTCTTCGGCCTCCCGTGGGACCCAGATCCGACTTCCACAGAGGTCGACCTGCCGTGCTTCCACCGCGCCACCTCGATCGTGCTGGAGAGGACCCCCTTCGTCCTCGGCACAAGAGCCGAGTTCCCCGCGCTCCAGACGCTGACCCTCACGGGCTGCCAACTGGACGGCCTCGGAGCCTTGCTCTCCCTCTGCCCACACCTGCGCGTGCTCAGGCTCGGTCCTCATTTGGCTCGGCGATGACGACTGGACAGTCCACTCAACGTCACTGCAGGAGCTTGTCATGGACAGCGAGAATTTGTGGGCGCGGCCGGTCGACATTGTTGCCCCCATGCTCAAGCAGTTAACGCTGTTCTTACACGCCTACAATCTAGTGACCATGTCCATCTTGGCACCAATGCTGGAGAATGTCTCATGGCAATGCCTCTATGCTAAACTTTATGTATGATACAAATCTGCCAATCTGCTTTGCAGAGCTGCTTTACCTTTTCCGATGAAGAGGCCAACTTTGCACAGGAGATAGAGAAGCATATGATTGTCGGCTTCTCTGCTTTGGAGCTACATTTGTCAGCAACGGGCCATGTCTTTGGAGCATTTGTGTCTTATCTTCTTGGGTTGGATTGGATTCGTAGTGCTATACGGAGACTTAAGGTCACCCTTCTGAGATTTGAGGTGGTGCCCCCCTCTGCTTATGTATCTCAATAGTAAAATTTGATAGTAATTCACATTTTTGGTTTTAGGATGAACAAATATGCCCTGCAGATTGTCCTTGTGAGTCTACGAACTGGAGGACCCAAATTATCCCCTTGACTGCTCTTGAAGAAGTAGAAATAGATGGCTTCAAAGGACATGCTCATGAACATGATTTCTTGAAACTAATATTTGGCTGTGCACCAGTTCTTAAAAGAATGGTTGTGAAGCTGTCAAATGAGGTCTCGTCAAGTAATGATAGATGCACGAAAATATATGACATCTTCAGGGGGTATTCTTCTGTGAAATGCAATGTTTATCCCAGCTCCGGTAAGTTGCATGCTTTTTGATGCAACAAGAATATAAGTTAAGCTGGCAGTAAATTTTCATGTTGTACAAAATCCCGTGTTGTTGGAATGTGGCTTATACATGCCAATTATAAGGTTTGGCTGTACATGTATCCTTACTATAACCTAAATATGCTATTAATACATAATGCCATGCTTTCAATGTGTGTTAGCGAAAAACATATGATATATTACTGCTGAGTTTGTCTGGACATTCCCTTGTATTTTTATAAAACTGAAGCTTAATGGTGGATGGAGTTAAAATACTTGAAACCTTTTATGTAGTTGCCGTTTTGCTTGATGCAATCTTCTTTATTAGATATACCATTTCCTTTTGCATCTGTACTCAGTAACCATAGAAAGTTTGATAATAGCTGAAGTTAGTTGAAGTATGTCTGAATTTCGCCAGTCTTCAGGTTTGGCCGCCAAAAATTATTCAGTTCCAGCTACATTCTGTTGAGCAAGTACTTTGCTATTTTGTTCCAACTCTCTTCTTCCTATGAAAATGGCAAGTCTTTTGCCTCGTTTAAAAAAATTATGATTTATTTGCCAGTAACAACAATCTTCTAGATATATAACTAAATGACTATAATTGCATACTGTGATACTAACTGGAGCTGCTTTCAATTTGCCTCCTTTGCAGGGTTAATGCATCGCAGGCAAGGTTGCCGGTTGACATGATTCTCATCCCTACGTGGACAAGATCATCCTTCCCCATGCCGGACATCTCTATACATTAGTTGGTTTCAGGATTTTGCTTGGTTTCTTCAGCCCATAAAAAGACGGGTTGTTTTGGCTGTGCACTGCTGCTGTAGG
Source organism: Triticum aestivum (assembly GCF_018294505.1). Lineage (NCBI taxonomy): Eukaryota > Viridiplantae > Streptophyta > Magnoliopsida > Poales > Poaceae > Triticum > Triticum aestivum. Next base: position 581,234,783 of record NC_057814.1, on the reverse strand, counting down.
CTCAGGTTGTTGCACTCTTAGGTAAGAGTATTTTTTGGTCCTAGATATTCTGCTCAACCGATATATGTCAGCCTAGTGGTCCAAGCGATTCTGTTAACCCTATGATTTCTATTGCATTTCACTGTCTCGTTTCATTTTGATGCCCTGTTTCTTTGCCAGAAATATATTGAGCAGCAGAGAATGTTCACCCCATAGCTCTTTATTTTGATGCATGGTGATCAGCCCACCGTCTTGGTGTGTGTGTGAATTGTGTGATGTTTCCTCTCTTCTCTGGACTACCACACCCTATATGATGAACAAAGTTGCATCTGTACTCATTCTAGCTATTCCTTGGGTTACTTTGTAAATTCAGTATTGACCTGTGAGAATTTTCCAGCAACTTCCGCTTAGTATAAACTCAGAGATTGTACTATCTTGAACAAGTCAGACCCTTCACCTTCAGTGTTTGATGGTGTTTGATGTCGCCATGTGTATATAAATAATCAAACATGTTAGTTATGGTATCGATGTATGTAACAGCTAGACACGAGTAAAGGTTTATTGATGGTCTCTGGCACCAATACATTGAGGAATATGTTTGTTTCAACATATATTGGTGTGCATATATTCTGAGCCACAGATGAATATCATCTCTCTTTGTATCTCCAGCACCCAGGATAACAAATCTTGATAACGCCATTCTTGAACCAATATGCCATTCTCTGTATGTCTAGGTAAATTAAGGCAACTGAATTTATACAAACAGAGTGGGAACAACTAGGATAGAATCTGACCTTACGTTGCAAAAATAGAAAAAGCAAGGCTCAGCGGTTGGATGGAAGATGGATGGCACAGATTCTGATGGAGGATGGCAAGCCACTTAAGGGCAGATTTTACGGAAAAAAACCCTACTAACAGTTAGATATAAAACAGAAACTTTGCAGCAACAACCTCAACTATCTCATCTTTCCCTCCAACAACCATTTATAGATCTGCACAGTCATTTATAGATACCCCATTTCCTATTAGTTTTACAAAAAAATCTTTGCACATATCTATTTCATGAAATACATGTATATTTCAGTACATCATCGCTAGTTATGCAAGGAAACTGAAGATGTTTGTCATGAAAAAGTATGCAAGTATCTATCACAAATATGCTGAGTACATTGAGAAAATTATACCATACTCTTCAAGCATAACTAAATGTACATTTCAAACTGGGCCATCATAGATGGAACACAACACAAGAGGCATACATACATATCGACCGATACATGGGAGGATCATTTTCAGTACATGCCCGGCAAGACTGGGACCTAAGGACTAATACGATCACTGCTCAACAAGCATTGCTATTAAAAATGGATCAGGAACTGTAAGGAAGGGAAGTCTGGACTATCTTGATGGCACATGACATGAAACCTGTCTTTTCCTCCAGTTCGAGCTTCAGTTGAGCACAAGCACGCATAGGTGTATGCTCAACAAAAGAATTAAAATTATCCTGCAGAGAAATTCTTGCAGCTATAAGGAAGGGAAGTCTTCGGTAAACACCTCTTCTCTCCATTTGCAGTCCCGATGCTTCAGCTGGTCAGAGGGCATCATACATCTACAAAATACAAGAACAATTTTATAGTTCACATTACAAGGCAAGAATAGGAAATAATTATGTTCTCTGGTGGATTAAAAGTTTGTAAAGATTTGAATTATAGTTCAGTCATGTGCATACATTCCTATATTGCTTGGTGAGTAGTAGCTCGCACATAATAGTTATCTGAACCATGATAATTCTGTTAATTTCCACCCAGTTTACCACTACAGTTTCTACACTACTGTAACAAAAACATAGTAGCTGTAAGTACACAAGCAGAGTGTTATTGCATAATTTAGAAGAAAAATATGTTTGTTTTCCACTAAGGAAAGAGATGTAATGTTGTCTGATTTATGGTTCGGAGTAGAGTGGAATCATACCTGGTACCAACGAATGTGAAGTGAAAACAACAATTTATACTTACTGAAGCCCTAAAATCTCAAACAGAAACCCTATTCTTGGGTGCCCCTTTTACACAAAAAATCTACGTACTGTGAGAGGGATAATATTAACCTAGAGAAAAACATGGGAATAACCACCATCAGATTGAACTAGTATGTACAATTTTCGCAAAATTAGTATGTAAGAATAGCGTCACTCAATCTCAAAAGTCTTAGTTGTCTTGCAACAGCAACATCTCAGTCAATAATATTAGACATGGATAATGGAGACAAGTGCATATCTATTGCTCTTCCATGATTTACTGGACTTGTTGAAGAATACATATATGAACAGTCTATTTATGGCCTTACAAGCATATTTGCAGAGAATCAGAGAGTATACTTACAGCAAGTACAATTACTTCTATTATTTACAGAAAACAATAGAGAGTTGGGTAAGTCCACTGTTGTGATTCAGAGATAACATTTTTAATGTCAATGCTATAATTAAAGAGGAGAATATTAATTAACTTTGATGTGAATTTGACTCTACTGAAATGGGATGTGATGGGTTAATCAGGTGAAAGAGATGCATATATTTCTTCAACACAATGCAAAAGTGAAAGGAAATGCACAACCAAAGTTCCAGAGACATACCACACACCAAAGAATGATTCTAACTCAACTTATTTGTAAGATGCTTCAGATTGTAGCCACAATAAATTGGAAGAGGTTACTTCAAATTGAAGAAAGCGCAGTCTCACAGAAGTTGTAGCAGCAATGGAATGCTAGTTCTCCCAAAAATTGGTAACATGTTTTAGAGAAAATACTTTGAAGCCGCTGCTATGTTTCCTGAACAAATGTCACACAAAAAATCGTGCCAGCAGAGCAGAGAAGTGAAACACGGGACAAATAAACAGATGTAGACGATGCCACCGCCGAGCTCCAGTATGTTACACGCATGATAAATCTGTAGGAATATAATGCCATTTTTTACAAACAAATGAGGAAGACCAAAGAACTAATACATTGTTTCACTAGAAAATACTACCATGATTTAGTTTCAATGGAAGTACTGAAAAATAGATAGGGCTCTGCAAAATCATTGGAGTGGCACATATTGCAGTGTTACTGAATTTCAGCATTGTGCCAACAAGCACTTCACGTTCAGGTAATTGAACAGGCACATGAAATTACTTTGTACTCATGTATCAGTCAAATTGATGAAAGTTGAGTAGTTGACAGTACGAGTAGGCAACCGTGAGAAATTGTATGAGATGGCAGCAGACAAGAAGTGTCAGGATTCATAGGTGACATTCTTCTACTATCTCCATTCAGGACATTAAACAACCTGCAGAGCCAGCCACGGATAGATAATATTTGTACAGTGCGATACTACTACTACTCATGATTCAGGAGAGCACACTATCATAGAATATTGCAATCAGGATGTAATTGTTGACAATATCAGGCAATTATAAAAAAAATGCTATGCCTAATTGCTCAAAAAATATAATGTAAGCAAGATATAGCAAGTTTTTTCATTGATTAATTTTCCTCCGCATGGACACAGAGATATCCCCAGATTTTACCCCAAAATTAGCATAAAGAGAATGATGGGGGGTTGAGGACAGTACCGAGGCGAGTTTGTTCCCCCGCAACCGCAGCTTAGCACATGGAGAGGTCCGTTCAAAGCAGCCGGGCCGCCGCTGACGAGACGGCGAAGAGCCGTCGGAGCGCAGATGGAACGGCACCTACACGGGCGTACTCGCCCAGCTAGGCACCTGTCAGGACCCAAGCCGAGAGTTTACTGACGAAGAGAGGCAGCCACAGGAGATTCAGAGAAGCGACGGTCAAGATGAGCGCTAGAGATATCAACGGCTCGGATTCCATCCTCACCGTTTCCTGTAACTGTTACTTTTGTCGACACCGTTGTGATCTGTAACAGTTCCGTTAGTGCGTGAGCTGTGAGCTGTCCGGTTAGCTTATAAGGCACGCGAAGGGGAGGAGATGGACAAGAAGATTCCTAGCATATGCTGTAGTTGTTAGAACCCTAGCTAGCGAACCAAGTCGGGGTCTCTGATCTCGCGAAATTCTCCAATTTGTATCCCTAAATTTCTACTGTTTTTCCACTGATAATGCAAGAGATTGAGAGGATCGCCTTGTTCTGGTAATTTGATCCTCACAGCACCGGATCTGTGCCGCCGCCACCTTCAGCGAGATAGAGGGAGATGAACGAGAGGGTAGGTCCAGGAGGGAGCTGCGACGCCATTAGGGTTTGGAGAGGTGCCCGTGCTACTGCCGGCCGCCGGCCGCAGAGGGGATCGTGTTTGGAGGAGAAGGGCATCGGAAGCAAAATAACCTGAGTCGAGGGCCCTTTTTGCTAACTGTCCGCACAGATTGCTCCACCATATCCTGTACCGTCTATCTTCAATCCGAGGGCCCAGAATGCTTTTTCTATTTTTGCACCCTATACTCAGCTTTTATCCTAGTCGCTCCCAAACAGAGCAGGTTTGCTTCTAACTGTTGTCAATAGGAAACAGGTTAGTATATAAATAGCCAGGATTAATTTTGAGATCATAAAATGGGGATGTAGCTCAAATGGTAGAGTGCTTATATATGCTAATAAGAGGCAGGGGGATTGATACCTCCCATCTCCAATTAAGCCTTTTTTCCTATAAATAATTACCAGGGAAAGAAAAGGTTTTTGTAGGGAACTAGGGAAAAAAAGGTAAGGGCTGGAAGGTGGAAATTCCTCGGCCCAAATTGGGAAATCAAGGCTACAAACATAGGCCTAACAGTTGGCCCGCAGAGGAAGTTTAATTCGTGCCTATCTAATTTTATAGGTATTTCTCAAAAGTGTCTCAAAAAAAAGGTATTTCTCAAAAAAATCTATTTTATAGGTTTCAACATTAATGATTAATTTAACATAGAAGAAACTACCTCCTTCTATTGATAGCAAAAAGGTCAATTAAACTTCCTATAAATAATTACCAGGGAAAGAAAAGGTTTTTGTAGGGAACTAGGGAAAAAAAGGTAAGGGCTGGAAGGTGGAAATTCCTCGGCCCAAATTGGGAAATCAAGGCTACAAACATAGGCCTAACAGTTGGCCCGCAGAGGAAGTTTAATTCGTGCCTATCTAATTTTATAGGTATTTCTCAAAAGTGTCTCAAAAAAAAAAGGTTTTTCTCAAAAAAATCTATTTTATAGGTTTCAACATTAATGATTAATTTAACATAGAAGAAACTACCTCCTTCTATTGATAGCAAAAAGGTTAATTAATATATAAATAGCCTGGATTAGTTTTAGGGATATAAAATGGGGATGTAGCTCAAATGGTAGAGTGCTTATATATGCTAATAAGAGGCAGGGGGATCGATACCTCCCATCTCCAATTAAGCTTTTTTTTCTATATAAATAATTACCAGGGAAAAAAAGGTAAGGGCTGGAAGGTGGAAATTCCTCGGCCCAAATTGGGAAATCAAGGCTACAAACAGAGGGTGCTTCAAGTGCCTAATGAGACACTCTCTGAGAAGTATTTGGGTTTGCCCATGGATGTTGGGAGCTCAAGGAATGGCAGCTTTAAATATCTGAAGGATAGACTTTGGGCTCGAATACAAGGATGGATAGAAAAGTGCTTGTCAATGGCAGGCAAGGAGGTGCTGGTCAAGGCCGTAGCACAAGCAATTCCCACTTTCTCAATGTCTTGTTTCAAGCTCCCTCGTGGTTTGTGTGAACATTTGAATGGGATGCTTCGCAAGTTCTGGTGGGGTAGTAAGAATGGAGAACGGAAAGTGGCTTGGGTCTCATGGGCAGAAATGACTCAACCGAAAAATATGGGGGGAATAGGGTTTAAAGATTTTGAGATCTTCAACCTAGCCATGCTGGCGAAGCAAGCATGGAGGCTTTTACAAGATCAGGAATCCCTGAGTAGCAAAATTTTGAGAGCTGTGTATTACCCAAGTGGGGATCTGCTAGAAGCTGAACTGGGGTCATCACCAAGTCAGGTATGGCGTGCTATACTTGAGGGAAGAGATACCCTCAAGCTCGGGCTAGTGAGGCGGATTGGTACAGGAGAGACAACACGGATCTAGGAAGACAATTGGCTACCTAGAGATTTTAACATGAGGCCAATTGCTGCCAAAGCATTGAATCCTCCTGAGATGGTTTGTGATCTTATTCAGAGTGCTACAGGAACATGGAATGAAACAATTCTGGATAATCACTTTCTTGATATGGACAAAGAAATTATATTGAAAATACCCATTAGTTCGAAGAGGCAAGATGATTTCTGGGCCTGGCACCATGAGAAGCACGGTAACTTTTCGGTTCGGTCGGCATATAGGATGCTTGTGGGCATTAAAAAACAGAGAGAGGATTGGCTTGAACATAGAACAAGCAATTCGAATTCAACTGAAACAAGGAAGGCATGGGTGAAGTTGTGGCATGTTCGAATTCCTGCTAAGGTGCGAATGTTCACATGGCGACTAGCAAAGATGTCTCTTGCTACAGGAGAAGTCTGTGCCCATAGGAATGTGGCCACTGACGATACTTGTCCAATCTGTAATGCGGCTGTCGACACATGGAGACATGCTCTTATTGAGTGCAATATGTCAAGAGCAGTCTGGGCTTTAGCCGACGATGAGGTGGTTGAGCACCTGATCATGAACCGGACTGATGATGCTCGGTTGTGGATTTTTTGGCTTTTTGACACAATGAAAGAAAACGAACTGGCTACGACACTTGTCACCCTTTGGGCGATTTGGTGGGCAAGAAGAAGAGCTATTCATGATGAAGAATTCCAGAATCCTATTTCCACTTTTGGTTTTATCACAAAGTACTTAGAAGAAATTGAGGTGCCCATGAAATAGAAGAGAGCAATGAAACCTGATGCACATGAAGCGAGGCATAGCAGGTTGTGGAGTCCTCTGAAGCCTGGTTGGTGCAAGGTGAGTGTTGATGGAGGATTGTCCAGGGACGGTCGAAGAGGGGCAGCAGCAGCTATTTGTCGTGATGAGCGCGGACATTTTTTGGGTGCTTCCGCTGTTGTTTTGAATGGCCAGACAAATTCAGCATGTCTAGAAGCTATAGCATGCAATGAAAGTTTTGCTCTTGCCCGAGATCTCAATATTAGGAAGATAAAAGTTGCCTCAGACTGCCTGGAAGTTGTCACTAATTTTCAGAAGAAGGCGAAATGCTCATACTCGGTGATTTTGCGAGAAGTGGAGGATAGGGCTAAATTGTTTACTCTAGTGGAGGTGGTGCATGAGTATAGGGAGTTCGTAGTAGATGCTCATAGGTTAGCAATGGCTGCGTCGTCCTTAGGGGCAGGCCGCTATATTTGGCTGGGTTCTTTACCAGATATCTGTAACATACCTCTGAATGTTTCGATTGAGTAAAGAACCTTTTGCCCCTCAAAAAAAAAAAGTCAGCCCGCAGTGGAAGTTTAATTCGTGCCTATCTAATTTTATAGGTATTTCTCAAAAAAATCTATTTTATAGGTTTCAACGTTAATGATTAATTTAACATAGAAGAAACCACCTGCTTCTATTGATAGCAAAAAGGTTAATTAATATATAAATAGCCTGGATTAGTTTTAGGGATATAAAATGGGGATGTAGCTCAAATGGTAGAGCGCTTATATATGCTAATAAGAGGCAGGGGGATCGATACCTCCCATCTCCAATTAAGCTTTTTTTCCTATATAAATAATTACCAGGGAAAAAAATATTTTTGTAGGGAACCAGGGAAAAAAAGGTAAGGGCTGGAAGGTGGAAATTCCTCGGCCCAAATTGGGAAATCAAGGCTACAAACATAGGCCTAACAGTCGGCCCGTAGAGGAAGTTTAATTCGTGACTATCTAATTTTATAGGTATTTCTCAAAAAAAAATCTATTTTATAGGTTCCAACGTTAATGATTAATTTAACATAGAAGAAACTACCTGCTTCTATTGATAGCAAAAGGTTAATTAATATATAAATAGCCTGGATTAGTTTTAGGGATATAAAATGGGGATGTAGCTCAAATGGTAGAGTGCTTATATATGCTAATAAGAGGCAGGGGGATCGATACCTCCCATCTCCAATTGAGCTTTTTTTCCTATATAAATAATTTTCAGGGAAAAAAAGATTTTTGTAGCGAACCAGTGAAAAAAAGGGAAGGGCTGGAAGGTGGAAATTCCTCGGCCCAAATTGGTAGAGCGCTTATATATTTAACATTTTTTCCTGTAAATAATTACCAGGGAAAAAAGGACAGTCAGCTTGCAGAGGAAGTTGAATTGGCGCCTCTCGAATTTTATAGGTTTCAACATTGATGATTTAATTTAGTTTAACATAGAAGAAATTGCCCGCTTGAAACAGTGTGAATTTGGCATTATTATATCCATCTTGAAATTCGTTTCATAACCTATACTTATTTTTTTTGAAAACTATATATTATTATTTTGAAGCAACTTATCGTCAAGGAAGTTTCTGTTCTGGATGTTGTTCGAAGATGCGTCAAACTGTTGTACCAGTTACACGCACGTGCGCTGCTAAGGGACAAACACGTACCATATGCAAGAATTGAAACAGATGGTAATCTTATTTACTAAACATGTGTCTCAGGAACGCTTCACTCAAAGGTTTGTCATGTTTCGTTAGAGCATCTCCAGCCGTTGCATCCCGAGGAGACATTTTCTCAGCCTTCTGGGGTTGCGCCGGCGATAATTTTGCAGTGGGATCGAAATATTCTTCAGCCGTTGCGCCCCCTGTCACGCCCGCACCGCGCCGTCCAGGCCACGGCCGCGCCCTTCTTGACCTCCCGCGCCAGTGGAAACATCACCACGGCGTCCTCCACCGTCTCCCGCTCCTTCCCGACGATGGCATCGCCGAGGCACCGCGCGAGGACGACGGCGTCCTCCAGCGCGATGCACGCGCCCTGCGCCCTGCGTCGGGTACTTTGCGTGCCCCCGCGTGGCTCTGCGCCCCGAGTCGGACAGCTTTGCGAGCCCTCGCCGTCCCGCCCACGACCGTGCCGCGCCCGCTCGCCTGCTCGCCACGCACGCGCACGCCCTGCAGCTCGTCCCGCTGCACGTCCGCCTCGGCGCCGACGGCCACGCCCGCAGCCGGCCGGGAAGGCGCGGGCACCGCCGTTGGAGGAGGGCGACGGAGATTCTCGTCCTGCTCCATCCCTGTGCCGACGACGGGAACACGACGTGCACGTTCGGCCACGGGGCATCGCCCCCGACACGTGTGCTCGGGCAGGCAGAGGCGGCTTCGTCGACAGCGCCGCCACCACCACCACGCCGGCCAGGGCAAGGGGCTGCGCGGGTGGTCCTGGCGAGCGTCTCCTCGTCGCCAGCCTCCGGCAGCTCCTCGCCCAGTTCGTGGCCCGTTCGTCCAACCATGCGGGCGGCGAGGAGGCGTGGCGACGGCGCGCGAGGGAGCCCGGCGAGTCGTCGATGTCGTGGCAAGGCAGGACCTCGCCTGCGAGACCGCTTCCTCCCTCGACGCCGGTGGCCGGGGATGCCGTCCGTGGGCGTCGGGGACGGCGGCGTCGACGAGGACTGGACGCGCCGTGGCGGCCGACAGGGCGAGCTGGAGAGGAGGCACGCGCGGCGGGAGGAGGAAAAGGTGGGGAGAGAGAGACGAAAAGGTGGGGAGAGAGAGACGAAAAGGTGGGGGTGAGAGGAGATATGTCACTGCAGGTGCCCCAGGTTCCTGGGTTTGGGTTGGGGCTGCCGGCACCGGTTTTTGCTTCATCCGGTGAAAAAGGAGACTTGGGGGGCACGAGTGGTAAGATTTTTATCCGCCGACGCGCAAAAACGTGCTTGGCGGGCTTCGGGGGGGGGGGGGGGGGGGGGCGGCACCGCAGCGTTCTCCATTATCCACTCCCCCCTCTGCAATAAACATTTTGCACCTCTCTTACTTACTACCCCCCCCCCCCCCCCCCGGCACATCTTCATATCTAACCCCGTATAGTCGGACATGGTGCTATCGTTCCCCTCCCTTCATCTATCTTTGACCTTGGCAATTCTTTTTTTCAAATAAAATTTTCATTAATCAAGACACGTCATTACAATCCTTGGTGGCATACTATGGCAATTTTCACAGGGCCATGTCCAAGCCAAACAACGGTTCGAGTAGAGGTCCTTTCTATCCGGGCAAATTTGTGCTACGTTTTTTACTTCCCGGATGTGTACTCCACAAAATTTGCTCGCCTCCGATGAGTGAGGGTGATGACGTCGGCATGCTTTCGGCTCATTCCAATGGTTGTAGTCGTCGCTAAGTGGTCTACGAATTTGGATGTAATTTTTATTACTTCTGGCACTCTTTGTAGTTTGCACTGCTTTGCAGTTGTTAAATAGGTCGAAAGTTTTTCATGAAGAAAAAACTATACGAAGGCGTAGAGAGCGGTGAAATAGCTCCCGAGCTCATCAGTTTTACCCGTGAACAGTAAAATTAAAAAAAATACTAGAACTTTTTTTTCAAAAAAATTCCTTTTTTGGCAAGAAACTTTGAGTGCGTGATGTTCGTGCCTATTTTCAGCGCGTTCGAATAGATCTCAGCAAAAAAGAATTGAGGTATGTGAACAAGTTTAGTGTTCATGTATTGTCCGAATCGATTTTTTGTTTTTTTGCTGAGAGCTAGTCAAATGTCCGAACAAGCTGAAAATTGGCACGGGCCTCACACACTCAAACATCATTCATGCAAAAAAAATGTGTTTTTTTTCTATTTTTTCTATTTTACTGTTCACTAAGATCAGATGAGCCCGGGCTCAGAATTGAATTTCATGAAAACGTAGACAAAAAGTTTAGAGTGATAGCAAGTGGGAAATCTGAAAGGTTGTGACAACATGGATTCATGCTACTAGCCGATGAATAGACACCCCCTAAACAAAATTGGCAAAAGTCAGAGCTTCAAATTTTTCTCTCTCTCTCTACCTTTTCCGATGAATTTCAACAGAGAAAACACCTTTTCACTTAAACCACAGGGCTCCTTGCACTGTGAGCACGAAGACAAGCATCTCTAATGACGCGCATCTCACCGGCGTCCTCCTTCATGCCCATTCTCTCGTACGGTGCTGGTGGGCAGCGGCTGAGCCCAACCCTAGCGGCGGAGACCACGCAGTTCCACGCCGTGATGCGCCCTCGCTCTCCTCCGAGTATGGTGGCGAGACCGTCGGCATGGTAGAGATCGAAACCGAGACTGGTCCGTCTAGCTCATCTATCGGCAACAAGGACGGGTCGAGTACTCGCTCGATCCTCTCCGGGAACGTTTGCGCGAAAAACTCCGAAAGCATGATGTCGTCCTCAAACCTGCTGTCCGTCGGCGCCTTCCCGGCAAGGATCTCAAGGAGGGTGACCCCGTAGCTATACACGTCACCGGCGGTGGACACCACAAGCAGAGTTTCTTACAAGTGAATCTAGACATGTCATGGTGGAGAAGTAGCATGACAAAGAGAAACATACCTGGTGCGACGTAGCCGATCGTGCCCCTGATGCCGATGGTGCTCTCGGTGCCTTCGTCCGAAATTACTTGTCTTAGATTTGCCGATATATTTAACCCTAAAACTTGTCTTAGATATATCTGTATCTAGACAAATTTAATACAAGTGATTTAAGAACAATAATCCTACGCCTATAAGTAAACTTAAGAAAAGTTTTACACTAATTATCTCCCTCGCCCCTCAAATTTCAGGGGGTGGACCCTTCCTCCTCTCAAGTACAATTCAAATGTTCCACATAAGTCTGCCCGTTAAACACTTAAAATATATTACATAGGTCTAGCACTACCGATTCAAGAAAGGATCGTTAATTAATAGGGTACATCGACGCTAGTCTTTGGCGATTGTTTTCATTATGCTTGCGATTTTATTATCACTAGATTCGAACATTATAACAGGGAAGCAAAATAAAGTTGCTCATGAGTTTATCAGATTAGCTAGATTTTCTTTGACTTTTGATTGGTTTGGGGAACCCTTAAATGAAATTGTGACGAAGGATGTAATGGTTATTTCTAATGAATAAATTTCCTGATTTTAATTAAAAAAGGGTCGTCAATTAAGCTGGAATGTTTGCACAAAGAAAATGATAGACCGTCCGTTGCTCACTGTACTGCAAGTCTGAACACCATTGAAGATTCGGAGGTAGGGCTTTGCAAAGCTTCAATGGAGTTGGGAACAAGAAGTCGCCGGCGTTCCCCGGAGCCAGGCCCAGGCCGCGGAGCGGACTACCTCAGCGCCCTCCCCGACGATCTTCTGCTCCTGGTCCTCGCCCGCCTCGGCTGCGCCGCCGCCGCCGCGCGCACCGGCCTCCTCGCCCGCCGGTGGCGCGGCCTCTGGGCCCGCCTCCGCGACCTCGCCTTCCGGGACGTCGCGTTCCCGTCGCTCCAGGTGGCGCTCGGCCGCGTCGCCGTCCCTCCGCCAGCGGTCTCTCTCCTCGAGATCCGCGTCCCCGGCAAGATCAGGCCTGCCGCCGACGCCGTCACCTCACTGCTGCGCGCCGCCGCGCGGCTCGCGCCGGAGAAACTTGTCTTCGGCCTTACGGGACATCTTCCGCTCCAAGATCCGAATCCCGCGGGCGTCGACCTGCCGTGCTTCCACCGCGCCACCTCGATTGTGCTGGAGTGGATCCCCTTCGTCCTCCGCGCACCGGCCGCCGGGGGCGAGTTCCCCGCCCTCCTGAAGCTGTCCCTCACGGGCTGCAAAGTCGACGACCTCGGCACCTTGCTCTCCCTCTGCCCACGCCTGCGCGTTCTCAGGCTCAAGAGCCTAATTTGGCTCGGTGGCGACGACTTGACGACAGTCCACTCGGCGTCGCTGCAGGAGCTTGTCATGGAGAGCATCTGGACACACCGAGTCGATATCGTTGCTCCCATCCTGAAGCAATTGACGCTGTCCTCATGGGCCGAAGCGCAGGTGAGCATCTCCATCTTGGCACCAATGATCCAGAATGTCTCGTGGCAGTGGCTCTATGACAATGGAACTATTGGGTTTGGTCTTTGGACCCTCGAGAAGCTGAGGCTACAGACGGCACAGAGACAGGGACAACTCCCTTCGCTGCTCATTCATGCCTCCAGTGTGTGTCTCCTCTCCTGGTCAATTTACTGGAATCACCAGCTAAACTTAACTTTATGAGTGCTACATATGTAACAAATTGCTTTTTCAGAGCTGGTATAGTTTTACCGATGAAGCCGCAAACTTTGCACAAGAGATAGAGAAGCATATGGTTACTGACTTCTTTGCTTTGGAGCTACATCTGAGAACAACAGGTCATGTTTTTGGAGAATTTGTGTTGCATTTTCTTGGATTGAATCGGATCCGCAGTGTTATACGAAGACTTAAGGTCGTCCGAGTCCGACAGGGATCATGGGTAATGCTCCGCTCTGCTTTATATCTCAAATTCTCAATAATACATTTTGTAACCATTCACATCTTTTGTACTATTAGGGGGATGAAGCATGCCCTGCAAATTGTCCTTGTGACACTATGAACTGGAGGACCCAAACTATCTCCTTGACTGCCCTTGAAGATTTAGAAATCAATGGCTTCGAAGCAGAGGATCATGAACTTGATTTCTTGAAACTGATACTCCATTCTGCGCCAATGCTTAAAACAGTGATTGTGAAGTTGTCAGATGAGATCTCGTCAAGTGATGATACAATCACGAAAAAATGCAACATCTTCAGAGCGTACCCTTCTGTGAAATGTAATGTTTATCTGAGCTCTGGTAAGTGAGATGCAACAACAATACAAAGTCTATTTGTCATTGATTTTCATGTTGTGCAGAATCTCTATAGTTGTTGTAATGTGCCGTTCATATGCCAATTATAAGGTTTGGGTCTACATGTCCAGTTATCACCTTAATATGTTACTTACTACTCCCTCCGTTCCTAAATACATGTCTTTGTAGAGATTTCACTATGGACCACATACGGATGTATGTAGATGCACTTTAGAGTGTAGATTCACTCCTTTTGCTCCGTATGTAGTCCATATTGAAATCTCTACAAAGACTTATATTTAGGAACGGAGGGAGTAATACACTTTGCATGCTTTCAATGCGTGTTAGAGCAAAAAGCATATGATATATTACTGCTGAATTTGTGTGCACATTCTCTTGTATTTTTATAGAACTGAAGCTGAATGGCTGATGAGGTTAGAATATTCGAAACTTTTTATGTAGTACCTTGGTTGCATTTTTGGGTTTATGCAATCTTCTATATTGGCAATGCCCTTTCTTTTTTGCATTTATACTCAGTAACCAAAGAAAACTTTCTTAATAGCTGAGTCTACGACAATTTCATTGGTTAGGTTTGGCCGCCCAAAATTATTTAGTTCCAGTTACGTTCTGTTGAGCAAGTACTTTGCTAATTTTTGTCTCTGATGTCAGCATATATTGCGATTTAATTGCTAGTAACAACAATCATCTACATGTAACTGAATGACTACATGGATTTGCCTCCACTGCAGGGTTAATGCATCAGAGCCAAAATTGCCTGCTGACATGATTTTCATCCTTACATGGACAAGATCATCCCTCCCCATGCTGGGCATCTCTACATATTAGCTGGTTTCAGGATTTTGCTTGGAGCCTGGTTTCTGGGACCCATAAAATGAGGGGTTGTTTTGGCGGTGCGGTGCGCTGCTGTTATAGGCTCAGAGTGTTGCAATCATAGTTATATTTGGTTGGCCAAATTATTCTGCTGAACCGGTATATGCAAGTCATGTTCTCCAAGTGATTCTGTTAACCCTACGATTTCTGTTGCATATCACTGTTTCTTTTCGTTTCGTTTTGATGCCCCGCTTCTTTGCCAAAAGTATACCAGCAAAGAATGTTCTCTTCCTAGCTCTTTTTTTTGGTGCTTAGTGATCAGCCCAGCATCCTACCTTACAAAATTGTGGTCTGTTTCCTCTCGTCTCGGAACTACCGGGACATATATGATGAACAAAGATGCATCTGTACGTTCCAACTAATCCCTGGAGTTGTACAGATAGTATATTGCTCCTAACTGAAGCCCTTCAGTCCTTTTCTGAAAACATGAAGCAGCACAATCCCTTCCATCAGACAACAGACGTCTGAATTCACTTATTCTATGGGCCATCACATCACCATGCTGATAGCTACATAGAGACCTGCAAGAGAAAAATAGACGTACATGAACGGAATGGACGATTACTGACGACCCGCAGGTTAATCGTCCACAACAGTTATTAGTTTATATATAATAAATAGCCTCGATTTATTTAGAGGATAAAACATGGGGATGTAGCTCAAATGGTAGAGCGCTTATATATGCTAATAAGAGGCAGGGGGATCGATACCTCCCATCTCCAATTCTACCTGTTTTACTTTTTATGCAAATAATTAACAGGAAAAAACCAAGGGTTTGAATCTGGAAATTACTCGGCCCACAATACACATATAGACCTAACATTTGGCCCATACAGGAGGTTGAATTCGTGCCTATCAAAATTTGGGAGTTTCATCATTGATTTATTATTTTACATTCATAATTTTCATCATCGATAATTTAATTGGGAGCTCCTTTTTGACGCATCCTGCAGGAGCTCTAAATAGCGAGCCCTAAGGTAGCTGATTGTATCCAGTGATTCCTATTTCAGTCGATTTTTATATTTAGTTTTCCAGAAATAGATGAATATATATTTATTTATTTTAAACGAACATTTTCTAAAAAATGTGGTTTTATTTTGACGAAGTGAACAATTTATAAAACCTTTTGTGAAGTTTTATTTTTTTTTAAAAACTTTCAATCTATTCATCTTCAATCATGATAGTACAGCGAATAATAGAAATAATAAAAATTACATCCATATCCGTAGACCACCTAGGACGACTACAAGCACTGAAGCTAGCCAAAGGCGCGCCGCCTTCATCGCCCTTCCTTTGCCGGAGCTGCACAAAACTTGTTGTAGCAATTCTACCTGTTTTACTTCTTATGCAAATAATTAACAGGAAAAAACCAAGGGCTTGAATCTGGAAATTACTCGGCCCACAATACACATATAGACCTAACATTTGGCCCATACTGGAGGTTGAATTCGTGCCTATCAAATTTTGGGAGTTTCACCATTGATTTATTGTTTTACATTCATAAGTTTCATCATCGATAATTTAATTGGGAGCTCCTTTTTGACGCATCCTGCAGGAGCTCTAAATAGCGAGCCCTAAGGTAGCTGATTGTATCCAGTGATTCTCGGGTTTTCATTTTTTTTTGTTTTACAAGATTTCAGTCGATTTTTATATTTAGTTTTCCAGAAATAGATGAATATATATTTATTTATTTTAAACGAACATTTTCTAAAAAAATGTGGTTTTATTTTGACGAAGTGAACAATTTATAAAACCTTTTGTGAAGTTTTATTTTTTTTGGAAAAACTTTCAATCTATTCATCTTCAACCATGATAGTACAGCGAATAAAAAAAATAATAAAAATTACATCCATATCCGTAGACCACCTAGGACGACTACAAGCACTGAAGCTAGCCAAAGGCGCGCCGCCTTCATCGCCCCTCCTTTGCCGGAGCTGCACAAAACTTGTTGTAGCAATTCTACCTGTTTTACTTTTTATGCAAATAATTAACAGGAAAAAACCAAGGGCTTGAATCTGGAAATTACTCGGCCCACAATACACATATAGACCTAACATTTGGCCCATACTGGAGGTTGAATTCGTGCCTATCAAATTTTGGGAGTTTCACCATTGATTTATTGTTTTACATTCATAAGTTTCATCATCGATAATTTAATTGGGAGCTCCTTTTTGACGCATCCTGCAGGAGCTCTAAATAGCGAGCCCTAAGGTAGCTGATTGTATCCGGTGATTCCTCGGGTTTTCATTTTTTTTTGTTTTACAAGATTTCAGTCGATTTTTATATTTAGTTTTCCAGGAATAGATGAATATATATTTATTTTTTAAAACGAACATTTTCTAAAAAAATGTGGTTTTATTTTGACGAAGTGAACAATTTATAAAACCTTTTGTGAAGTTTTATTTTTTTGGAAAAAATTTCAATCTATTCATCTTCAATTATGATAATACAGCGAATAATAGAAATAATAAAAATTACATCCATATCCGTAGACCACCTAGGACGACTACAAGCACTGAAGCTAGCCAAAGGCGCGCCGCCTTCATCATCCCTCCTTTGCCGGAGCTGCGGAAAACTTGTTGTAGTAGGCAGCCAGGAAGTTGTCGTGCTAAGCCCCTATAGGATCAGCGCACTAGAACAGCAACCGCCGTCGTTGAAGAGTAGTATATATCGGAAGGATCCAACCTGAAAACACACGAATGTAGACGAACCACGACAAGATCCGAGCAAATCCACCAAGGACGGGTACACCGGAGACACACCTCCACACGCTCACTGACGATGCTAGACACACCATCGGGACGGGGACTAGGCGGGGAGAATCTTATTCTATCTTCAGGGAGCCGCCGCCGTATCATCTTCCAGAACAGGACACAAAACCTAACCAAACTCGTAGGAACATCTAAACCTTTGTGAAGTTTTTCATAATCATTAACATTTTTAAGAAACCACTATGATTTTTAAACCTGTGAACATTTTGTATGTTTTAGGAACTAATTTTAAAAATTGTGGACACTTTTTAAACCCGATACAAATCGGTAGAGAAAAAAAGAAGAATGAAAAAACGGGGTGAGATAATTGTAAACCATTTCATAAAATGGGTAGTGTTACGATGGTAAGGTAATTGTAAACCTGTTCCCATCACTCGATCATGGTGGCAAAGGTTCAGTCGGCTTCACCTATGAATTTGCTCTATTTCATGTATACAAGCCCCAAGCCTCATGTCCACGCCCAGTATAGCGACGTGGGCGAAGGATATTTTTTGGGCGCTTGCTAGCGTACAAAAATCAAAAAGGCTTTTTATCAGTCTGAAAAACCAGGAACAATTTACGTAACAACCATCGCCGCAACCGAAGGCAATTTTTACGATAAATTCAAACCAAAGTTATGAGTATGACCCATTACGACTAACATTACACATTTATGTTTTTGTTTCTCGAGCCTTGGATTAAATCAAAATATGAAATATGACGTTGAGTCTAGTCCCACACCGATCGTGGGGCAGGGCACGAATTGTAAGGATGGGGTGGCCTTTCCTAACAAACCGGGCCTAGTTTGGCAACAACGTTTTTTCAAAACCATGGTATTCCAAAACCTAAGTATTTCAATGCATGGGCAATAAATACTTCAGTTTCTAAAAGTCATAGTTTTTCTCAGTTTTGATAAAACTGCCGAGGTGTTTGGCAAGTGGCAGTTTTTCTCAGTTTTTTTTGGTATGCATGGACTGTTACATTGTTGCATGCATATTCAG